>NC_079196.1:14614014-14629014 GCF_029499605.1 Hyla sarda | reverse complement strand
CGTCAATTTATTAAAGTGCAATAATCTGCAGTCAGCTGCCCCACTGTGTCTCCTGGTGAGCCGTAGCGAGGCTCTGTCAGTATCTAGGTACTAGATCTGTTAAAGGGGTATTCCAGGAAAAAACTTTTTTATATATATCAATTGGCTCCATAAAGTTAAACAGATTTGTAAATTACTTCTATTAAAAAATCTTAATCCTTTCAGTACTTATGAGCTTCTGAAGTTAAGGTTGTTCTTTTCTGTCTAAGTGCTCTCTGATGACACGTGTCTCGGGAAACGCCCAGTTTAGAAGAGGTTTGCTATGGGGATTTGCTTCTAAACTGGGCGTTTCCCGAGACAGGTGTCATCAGAGAGCACTTAGACAGAAAAGAACAACCTTAACTTCAGAAGCTCATAAGTACTGAAAGGATTAAGATTTTTTAATAGAAGTAATTTACAAATCTGTTTAACTTACTGGAGCCAGTTGAAATATTAAAAAAAGTTTTTTCCTGGAATACCCCTTTAAGGTAAGTGGATAGCAATGTAGCCTTAAAGGGGTACTCCGGCCCTAAGACATCTTATCCCCTATCCAAAGCATAGGGGATAAGAGGTCTGACCGCGGGGGTCCCGCTGCTGGGGACCCCCGCAATCTTGCATTCGGCACCCACCTCTTTGAGCTGCACACTGCCAGCTCACAAACCGCCGGGTGCCGTCCACAGGGCCGGAGTATCGTTATGTCCCGACTCCGCCCGTGTGACATCACCCCCCGCTATGCAAGTCTATGGGAGGGGGCGTGATGGATGTCACGCCCCCCTGCCATAGACTTGCATAGTGGGAGCAGGGGGGGTGACATCCCACGGGGGCAGAGTTGTGACATCACAATACTCCGGCCGTCACGCCCCCTCCCACAGACTTGCATAGTGGGGTCGGGGCGTGATGTCACACAGGGGCGGAGTCGTGACTTCACGATACTCCGGTCCCGTGGTCGACACCCGGCAGTTTGTGAGCTGGCAGCGCAGTGTGCAGCTCAAAGAGGTTGGTGCCGAATGCAAGATTGCTGGGGTCCCCAGCGGCAGGACCCCCGTGGTCAGACATCTTATACTCCATCTCCTTTGGATAGGGGATAAGATGTCTTAGGGCCGGAGTACCCCTTTAATAATATTAATATGGTATATTGATAAAAATACCGTAATACTTCGGAGTCTTTCCGTGAGATCCTCCCTACATTAATAAGACCCTAATGATGTAATGTGTTATTTACTATATCTCACTATACACTTACATTCCAGTAAATACCTGTTATACTTCATGTATTTGAGGTGTCCAGGACGTAATATACTGCTGCGCGGCGCCATCTTTTTACAACCTTTTGCTGGTTTCCACATTAATACTGTTTTAAAAGAAAAGGGAGCATAGAGAGCTGTCCTAGTATCTCACCTATATCAGCAAGCGCTATACGTGACATCACGCCCAACCCCGTCACGCCCCGCCCTCTCAATGAAAGTCTATGGGAGGAGGTGTGACACCCCCTCTCATAGACTTGCATTGAGGGGGCAGGCAGTGACATCACGAGGGGCGCAGCGTGATGTCATGAGGAGGCGAGGTGATCCCTGAAGCCCGCGCCAGAGTTCGGAACTAAATGTGCCGAATGCTGGGGAGTGGAGTACCCCTTTAAAACAGTATTAAAGGGGTACTCCGGCGCTTAGACATCTTATCTTCTATCCAAAGCATAGGGGATAAGATGCCTGATCGCGGGAGTCCCGCCGCTGGGGACCCCCGTGATCTTGCACGCGGCACCCTGTTTATAATCAGTCCCCGGAGCATGTTGGCTCCGGGTCTGATTACTGTCGATCACGGGGCCGGAGCGTTGTGACGTCAAGGCTCCGCCCCGTGTGACGTCACGCTCCACCCCCTCAATGCAAGCCTATGGGAGGGGGCGTGACAGCTGTCACGCCCCCTCCCGTAGGCTTGCGTTGAGGGGCGGAGCTTGACATCACACTGGGGCGTGACGTCACACGCCGCCGGCCCTGTGGTCGCCGGTAATCAGACCCGGAGCGAACATGCTCCAGGGACTGATTACAAACGGGGTGCGGCGTGCAAGATCACAGGGGTCCCCAGTGGCGAGACCCCCGCGATCAGGCATCTTATCCCCTATCCTTTGGATCGGAGATAAGATGTCTAAGCGCCGGAGTACCCCTTTAATGTAGAAACCAGCAAAATGTTGTAAAAAGATGGCGGCGCGCAGCAGGATATTACGTCTTGGACACATCAAATGCATGAAGTATAACAGGTATTTACTGGAATATAGTGTAGTTCTGTGGTCTACAACCTGCGGACCTCCAGATGTTGCAAAACTACAACTCCCAGCATGCCCGGACAGCCAACGGCTGTCCGGGCATGCTGGGAGTTGTAGTTTTGCAACATCTGGAGGTCCGCAGGTTGAAGCCCACTGAATGAGATATAGTAAATAACACATTACATCATTAGGGTCTTGGATCTCACGGAAAGACTCAGGACCTCCACTGCAGGGTAAGTATTACGGTATTTTTTATCAATATACCGCATTAATATTATTACGTATCCGGCGGTTACGTCACTATCCACTCACCTTAACAGATCTATGGGGGAGATTTATCAGAACCTGTCCAGAGGAAGTGATGATTGGTTGCCCATAGCAACCAATCAGATGACCTGTGGAAAATGAAAGAATCGGCGCTGATCTTATTCATTCTTAACATTTTCCTGATGTCTTACGAGTTCTTGGGTAGCGGCTACTTCCTACCATGTAGAAGGACCTTGGTGACGTCAGCACATCACGTGACTCGTCTGTATGGTGTCTGTACGGTGCCTGCAGCCATACTTCCTTACAGCTCACCACCGCCCCCTGCTGGTCTGTATATGTGGTTAAGGCATTGTATTATGGACAGCTCTCTCACTGATCAGGACCCTTTACTCGCACGTACGGGCAGGCATTGCTAGGGACACCTCTGCCCCCTCTCTAAAGACCTATTCCTAGCTGACGTCACGTCCGGTCGGTCACACGTGTGCTCATCATGGCGACTCTACAGATGAAGCTGCTGCGGAAGAAACTGCAGAAGAGAAATGACAAAATCCGACAGAGAAATCTCCAGAAGAGACGGAAGGAGGGTGAGAGACCGCGGGCACACGGAGAGACAGCGGAGAGGAGGCGGGAGAGAGAGACACACAGAGGAGAGAGACTGACTGACTGGAGAGAAGGGGGGAGACTGACTGGAGAGAAGGGGAGAGACTGACTGGAGAGAAGGGGAGAGACTGACTGGAGAGAAGGGGAGAGACTGACTGGAGAGAAGGGGAGAGACTGACTGGAGAGAAGGGGAGAGACTGACTGGAGAGAAGGGGAGAGACTGACTGGAGAGAAGGGGAGAGACTGACTGGAGAGAAGGGGAGAGACTGACTGGAGAGAAGGGGAGAGACTGGCTGGAGAGAGGGGGAGAGACTGGCTGGAGAGAGGGGGAGAGACTGACTGGAGAGAAGGGGAGAGACTGACTGGAGAGAAGGGGAGAGACTGGCTGGAGAGAAGGGGAGAGACTGGCTGGAGAGAAGGGGAGAGACTGGCTGGAGAGAAGGGGAGAGACTGGCTGGAGAGAAGGGGAGAGACTGGCTGGAGAGAAGGGGAGAGACTGACTGGAGAGAAGGGGAGAGACTGACTGGAGAGAAGGGGAGAGACTGACTGGAGAGAAGGGGAGAGACTGACTGGAGAGAAGGGGAGAGACTGACTGGAGAGAAGGGGAGAGACTGACTGGAGAGAAGGGGAGAGACTGACTGGCTGGAGAGAAGGGGAGAGACTGACTGGCTGGAGAGAAGGGGAGAGACTGACTGGCTGGAGAGAAGGGGAGAGACTGACTGGCTGGAGAGAAGGGGAGAGACTGACTGGCTGGAGAGAAGGGGAGAGACTGACTGGCTGGAGAGAAGGGGAGAGACTGACTGGCTGGAGAGAAGGGGAGAGACTGACTGGCTGGAGAGAAGGGGAGAGACTGACTGGCTGGAGAGAAGGGGAGAGACTGACTGGCTGGAGAGAAGGGGAGAGACTGACTGGCTGGAGAGAAGGGGAGAGACTGACTGGCTGGAGAGAAGGGGAGAGACTGACTGGCTGGAGAGAGGGGGGAGACTGACTGACTGGCTGGAGAGAGGGGGGAGACTGACTGGCTGGCTGGGGAGAGAGGGGGGGAGACTGACTGGCTGGCTGGGGAGAGAGGGGGAGAGACTGACTGGCTGGCTGGGGAGAGACTGACTGGCTGGCTGGGGAGAGAGGGGGGGAGACTGACTGGCTGGCTGGGGAGAGAGGGGGAGAGACTGACTGGCTGGCTGGGGAGAGAGGGGGAGAGACTGACTGGCTGGCTGGGGAGAGACTGACTGACTGACTGACTGGCTGGGGAGAGACTGACTGACTGGCTGGGGAGAGAGGGGGAGAGACTGACTGACTGGCTGGGGAGAGAGAAGGGGAGAGACTGACTGACTGACTGGCTGGGGAGAGAGAAGGGGAGAGACTGACTGACTGACTGGCTGGGGAGAGAGAAGGGGAGAGACTGACTGACTGACTGGCTGGGGAGAGAGAAGGGGAGAGACTGACTGACTGACTGGCTGGGGAGAGAGAAGGGGAGAGACTGACTGACTGACTGGCTGGAGAGAGAGAAGGGGAGAGACTGACTGACTGACTGACTGGCTGGAGAGAGAGAAGGGGAGAGACTGACTGACTGACTGGCTGGAGAGAGAGAAGGGGAGAGACTGACTGACTGACTGACTGGCTGGAGAGAGAGAAGGGGAGAGACTGACTGACTGACTGACTGGCTGGAGAGAGAGAAGGGGAGAGACTGACTGACTGACTGGCTGGAGAGAGAGAAGGGGAGAGACTGACTGACTGACTGGCTGGAGAGAGAGAAGGGGAGAGACTGACTGACTGGGGAGAGACAGTCCCACATATGATCACTCTCTCACCTGCTGTCTCTTGTCTCAGATGTAGCAGTGCCGGTGGATGAGGACGACCCTGCGGTGGAGGATGCGGTGGACCCTGCGGTGCTCGCTGAGGATCAGATGGAGCAGAACAGCGAGGAGACGGCTCCAGAGACAGTGAATGGAATCACAGGGGAGGACCCCGAGACCGCCGGGACCACCAAGAAAAAGAAGAAGAAAAAGAGGAAGCTGCAGCCTGAGGAGAGCGGTGAGGACTGGGGTCCATCCTGTCACATCCAGTGCGCTCTCTGTGGTTACATGTGGTATTACATGTTCCTATGTAACTTCACAGTCATGTGACCTTTATCATTTCTCCACTATAGATGCCAAGCGACCAAAGAATGAAGCAGAGGCGAGTGTGTCCCCCCAGGAGCCGGGAGATGGTGAAGATGAGGAGGAGCTGGCACTACCCATGGGGCTGACGGGTGAGTGGTGACCGTCCTGTGGAGTAAAGATGGCGGCCTGCGATCATTTCACGCTGTCCTCATCATACATTTCCTCTGTATTTAGGGGCGTTTGAGGACACCGCCTTCTCCTCCCTGTCCGACCTCGTGAATGAGAACACATTAAAGGCCATCAGTGCCATGGGGTTCATCAACATGACCGAGATCCAGCACAAAACCATCCGACCGCTCCTGGAGGGCAGGTGAGCCGCCGCGTCACATGACTGGGATCTCTATAGAAGGGTTATATGTAGCTATAGAAGGGTACATGTCAGTGTTTCCCAACCAGGGTGCCTCCAGCTGTTGCAAAACTACAACTCCCGGCATGCCCTGACAGCCGATAGCTGTCCTGACATGCTGGGAGTTGTAGGTTTACCACAGCTGGAGGCACCCTGGTTGGGCAATACTGGTATATGTAGTGTTAATATTTCATCTGTGATATTTCAGGGATGTTCTGGCTGCTGCTCGCACCGGTAGCGGAAAAACACTCGCCTTCCTCATCCCGGCCATAGAACTGGTCTACAAGTTGAAGTTTATGCCACGAAACGGTGAGAAACTATATAAACTCTATGGGGGAGATTTATCAAAACCTGTCCAGAGGAAAAGTCCATAGCAACCAATCAGATCGCTGCTTTCATTTTGCAGAGGCCTTGTTAAAAATGAAAGAAGCGATCTGATTGGTTGCTATGGGCAACAGGGCAACTTTTCCTCTGGAAGGTTTTGATAAATCTCCCCCTATATATACATATATGGGGAGATTTATCAAAACCTGTGCAGAAGAAAACTTGCCCAGTTGCCCATAGCAACCAATCAGATCGCTGCTTTCATTTTTAGGAAGGCCTGTGAAAAATTAAACAAGCGATCTGATTGGTTTCTATGGGCAACTGGGCAAGTTTTCTTCTGCACAGATTTTGATGAATCTCTCCCATATACACTGGACTCATCTATTCCTCCTGACTCCTATATATACATATACACATACACACGGCTCATCTATTCCTCCTGACTCCTCTATATACATATACACATACACACGGCTCATCTATTCCTCCTGACTCCTATATATACATATACACATACACACGGCTCATCTATTCCTCCTGACTCCTCTATCTATATATCTATATATATATCTATATATATATCTATATCTATATATATATATATATATATATATACATACACACACACACATATACATACACACGGCTCATCTATTCCTCCTGACTCCTCTATATGCACATCTGTCTACGATTAAGCTTTTTAGCGAAACGCGTCAGAATTTCTACCCTGTACCGCAGAATCTTGAAATAAAAGAATAAGAAGTTTTTACTTGCAACCTGGTGCCGGACCTTGTTTCTTCTTGCACAAGTGAATAGCCGGAGGCGGTACCGGCCGGTCCACGGCACAGGAGGCGAGTGGGGCGGGCACTGGATGAGCGACTCACAAACCAGCCTTGAGAGAGAGAGATATATATATATATATTGGACTCATCTATTCCTCCTGACTCCTATATATACATACACACGGCTCATCTATTCCTCCTGACTCCTATATATAATATATATATAATATATATATATATATATATATATATATATATATATATATATATATATATATATATATATATATATATATATATAGCAACAGGAGAATACAGTAGCACACTGCTAGCACAAGGATATGGATAAAACATGAGTATATAGATAGAACATGAAAAGCTATACAGCTGTAATGCAATAAATGAAAATATGAAATTATGAGGTACTTAGCTTGCAAATTTGGCGCCAAATAGCGTGGACCGTCCCACCACGGTAAGGTGACCTCATCCTGGGACGGACCCTACACTGTGTATATGCCTCTGTGTGAACAGTACAGCAGGCATGCAAGGTCTGAAACATCCAAGGCACCTTATATACAATGAGGTCACCTTACCGTGGTGGGACGGTCCACGCTATTTGGCGCCAAATTTGCAAGCTAAGTACCTCATGATTTCATATTTTCATCTATTGCACTACAGCTGTATAGCTTTTCATGTTCTATCTATGTACTCATGTTTTATCTATATATTCATGTTGTATCTATATCTTTGTGTTAGCAGTGTGCTGCTGTATTCTCCTGTTGCTGTATATTTAGCCCAGCAGCGTGCACCTGTAAGCCAGGTCTATACAATAGTTTGGAATCAATAGTGCTGGCCAACTTATTCTTTGGTTGTATTACATATATACACACACACACTGGACTCATCTATTCCTCCTGACTCCTCTATATACATATATATACACTGGACTCATCTATTCCTCCTGACTTCTCTATCTCTATACATATCTCTCTCTCCATATCTCTCTCAACTACCATCTACTCCTTTGTCTTCTTGCTATAGGGACCGGGGTCCTCATCTTGTCCCCCACTCGGGAGCTCGCCATGCAGACATACGGGGTCCTCAAGGAGCTGATGGAACATCACGTTCACACCTACGGGCTGATAATGGGGGGCAGTAACCGCTCGGCGGAAGCTCAGAAACTCGCCAATGGGGTCAACATTGTTGTGGCGACTCCCGGGAGGCTTCTGGACCACATGCAGGTGAGTTGTGCCCGCCATGGCCTATCATGTGCAGATCTCTGAGAACGTGCCGCCATCTTTGTTTCTTCATCTCCTCCCACAGAACACGCCCGGATTCCTGTACAAGAACCTGCAGTGTCTGGTCATCGACGAGGCCGACCGTATCCTGGAGGTCGGGTTTGAGCAGGAGATGAAGCAGATCATCAACCTCCTGCCTAGTGAGTCGGGTCCCGTGGCAGATCGGGGGGGACCAGGACCGGTCTTTGGCGGTGAGAGTATATAACGGTACGTGTCTCTTCTCACTGCAGAGCGCAGGCAGACCATGCTCTTCTCTGCAACTCAGACCCGCAAGGTGGAAGACCTGGCTCGGATCTCCCTCAAGAAGGAGCCGCTGTACGTGGGTGTGGACGACAACAAGGATACGGCCACCGTGGACGGTCTGGAGCAGGTGAGGAAGCGCCAATGTTCTGCTGTACTACTGCAGTGGTCTCCAAACTGTGGCCCTCCAGATGTTGCAAAACTACAACTCCCAGCATGCCCGGACAGCCGTTGGCTGTCCGGGCACGCTGGGAATTGTAGTTTTGCAACATCTGGAGGACCACAGTTTGGAGACCACTTACACATTAGAGTCCTGTTACATCTTCTCTGGTCTCAGGGTTACGTGGTTTGCTCCTCGGAGAAGCGCTTCCTGCTGCTCTTCACCTTTCTGAAGAAAAATCGCAAGAAGAAGATGATGGTTTTCTTCTCGTCCTGCATGTCGGTGAAATTCCACTACGAGCTTCTGAACTACATCGACCTGCCGGTGATGGCCATCCACGTGAGTTACGGGTCACACATAAGATGGGGGGGGGGGGGGGGGGGTTATGTTGGTTTCACTTCTCAAATTGTTCACTGTGGCTGGAAGAAAGATGGTCTGCGGTGGTGTGATGGATGCTCTGTCTGGTGTGTGCGTGTGTTGTGTGTGTGTGTGTGTGTGTGTGTGTGTGTGTGTGTGTGCCGCCCCCTTATGTTTGGCCTGTCTGCCATTGGTGTGTTGTCTGTATGCGCACACGTCTTCTTCTTCGGCCCGGTATGTCTTTCCCTGGTGTGTACTGTGCGCATGCTCCATTTTCTTTTTTCTGAACTGTCCGCTTTGTGAGTTTTGTGTGCGCACATGCCATTTTCTTCTGTCTGGTCTATCCCTCTTGGTGTGTTTTTGTATATGCACACGCTATGTTCTCCTCTTGGTGTATTGTGGGTGTGAGCATGGGTCATCCTCTCCTGTCCGGTATGTCTCCCCTTGATGTGTAGTGTGTCCGCTCGTGGCATCTCCTCCTGTTTGGTCTGTCTCCCCTCGGCGTGTTTTATGTGCATGCCTGCGCCATATTGCCGTCTGGTCTGTCTCCTTTATGGTCTCTCTATCCACTGTGTTTTGTGTGCGCATGCGCCATCCTCTGTCTGGTCGGTCTCCCCTTGGTATGTTTTGTGCACACGCTCCATCTTCTTCTGTCTGATCTACCTCCTCTTGGTGTGTTTTGTGCGCACGCGCCATCTTCTTCTGTCTGATCTACCTACTCTTGTCTGGTCTGTCTCCCCATGGTCTATTGTGTGTGCATATGCACCATCTTCTGTTTCATCTACCTCCTCGTGGTATGTTGCGTATGCGCCATCTCCTGTCTGATTTACCTCTTGGTGTGTTTTGTGCGCACGCTCCTTCTGTCCGATCCACCTCCTCCTGGTGTGTGTGCGTGTGCTCCTTCTGTCTGATCTACCTCCTCCTGGTGTGCTGCATGTGCGCGTGCTCCTTCTTCTGTCTGATAGCTCCTCTTGGTGTGTTTTGTGCGCACGCTCCTTCTTCCGTCTGATCTAGCTCCTCTTGGTATGTTGTGTGTGCGCGCACGCGCCTCCTTCTTCTGTCTGATCTACCTCCTCCTGGTGTGTTTTGTGCGCATGCTCCTTCTGTCTGATCTACCTCCTCTTGATGTGTTTTGTGCGCACACCCCATCTACTCTTGTCTGGTCTGTCTCCCCCATGGTCCATTGTGTGTGCGCACGCTTCTTTGTCTGATCTACCTCCTCTTGGTCTGTTCTGCGTGTGCGTATGCGCCATCTTCTGTCTGATCTACCACCTCCTGGTGTGTTTTGTGTGCGCCCACTTGTTGTGTTTTGTATGCACACGCACCATCTACTCTTGTCTGGTCTGTCTCCCCCATGGTCCATTGTGTGTGCGCACACTTCTTCTGTCTGATCTTCCTCCTCTTGGTCTGTTCTGCCTGTGCGTATGCGCCATCTTCTGTCTGATCTTCCTCCTCTTGGTCTGTTCTGCGTGTGCGTATGCGCCATCTTATGTCTGATCTACCACCTCCCGGTGTGTTTTGTGTGCGCCCACTTGTTGTGTTTTGTATGCACACGCACCATCTACTCTTGTCTGGTCTGTCTACCCCATGGTCCATTGTGTGCGGTGTCTTGGCTCAGTCTTGTCCCAGTTTCGGATTCTCCCTACTCCTTCTTGTTCTCCTCATCTTATACATCTTTTCCTACAGGGGAAGCAGAAGCAGACGAAGCGCACGACGACCTTCTTCCAGTTCTGTAACGCAGACTCTGGGATCCTACTGTGCACGGACGTTGCAGCCAGAGGACTGGACATCCCGGAGGTGGACTGGATTGTGCAGTACGACCCCCCTGATGACCCCAAGGTGACTGTCCCAGCATTGTGTGTATTGTGTAGGTGACATGGATGAGGAGGGGGATAACTGGGGGTCGTCTTCTTCACAGGAATATATACACAGAGTTGGCCGAACAGCGCGAGGGATTGATGGCCGGGGACACGCCTTATTGATTCTGCGCCCCGAGGAGCTGGGTTTCCTGCGATACTTAAAACAATCCAAGGTGAGTGCAGGTCTGATGTCTGCTGCCCCCATCCCCCGCCGCATACACTCAGGACTTATAGTAGTTGTCTTCCTGTTCCAGGTGCCGCTCAGCGAGTTTGAGTTCTCATGGAGTAAAATCTCTGATATCCAGTCTCAGGTAAGAGCCATGTTCTGCATGTTATGGATGATGTGTATGAACAGTTGTGAGGATGATGATAGATGATTTCTTATGGATTTTTCCATTTCAGCTGGAGAAACTGATAGAGAAGAATTATTATCTGCACAAGTCGGCTCAGGAGGCGTACAAGGCGTATATCCGGGCCTACGACTCGCACTCTCACAAGCAGATATTCAATGTGAACACTTTGGATTTGCCTAAGGTCTGTCTGTCCTTCGGGTTCCGGATCCCTCCATTCGTTGACCTTAGTATCCTTTACCTGCTGACAATGACGGACATGTTATCACTTCTATGTGCCCAGAGTCTTAGAGGTTATCCAGGATTTTTCTTCCAAAAAAAACAGCACCACGCCTGTCCTCAGGTTGTGTGTGTGGTATTTCAACTGACCTCGATTCACGTAAATGGAACAGAGCTGCAATTCCACATACAACCTGAGGACAGGTGTGGCACTGTTTTTGGAAGAAATTAGCTCTAAGTGACTAGTAACATTATAAGCAGCATCACATTGTGCTTCATAACAAATTTTAGTTTTTCACTCAGTTTGCTGCTCCAGTGATTTTTAGATATTTTAGTCAGATGTTTCTAAGGTTACAGAAGTACAATTAGAAGTATATCAGAAATGTTTAATAAGCTTTATTGGGGGACATTTATCAATGTTGGGGTAAGGTAGGATACATTTTTACTCGTTTGCTTGGTGTATTAAATTATTTTACAAATATTACCAAAATAAATAAATTCTAGAAACCAGTGAGCTACAGAGCGAGGTTTAACCCCTTAACGACACAGGACGTAAATGTACGTCCTGGTGATGTGGTACTTAACGTACCAGGACGTACATTTACGTCCTGAGCATAACCACAGGCATCGGAGCAATGCCGGCATCATGCGCGGCAGGTCTCGGCTGTGGATCGCAGCTAGGGACCCGCCGGTAATGGCGGACACCCGCGATCCCGCAGATGTCTGCCATTAACCCCTCAGATGCCGTGATCAATACAGATCACGGCATCTGCAGCATCACGGTCACTTAACAGGATGATCGGATCGCCCGCAGCGCTGCCGCGGTAATCCGATCATCCTGCACGGCAGACGGAGGTCCCCTCACCTGCCTCCGCTGTCTTCTGGGAGTCTTCTGCTCTGATCTGCCTTCCCGCAGACCAGAGCAGAAGATCACCGATAACCCTGATCAGTGCTATGTCCTATACATAGCACTGAACAGGATTAGCAATCGAATGGTTGCTATAAATAGTCCCTTATGGGGACTATAAGAGTGTAAAAATAAAAATAAATTTTTTTTAAGTGAAAAAACCCCTCCCCCAATAAAAACGTAAATTGGCCCATTTTCCCTATTTTACCCCCAAAAAGTGTAAAAAAAAATTAAAGTATTTTATATACATATTTGGTATCGCCGTGTGCGTAAATATCCCAACTATTAAAATAAAATGTAAATTATCCCGTACGGTGAACGGCATGAACGTAAAAAAAAAGTTCAAAATAGCTGCTTTTTTTTTAATAAAATGTTATTCCAAAAAAAAAAAAATTAATAAAAAATGTAATAAAAGTCTTGTTTAAGCAAATATGGTATTAATAAAAAGTACAGATCACGGCGCAAAAAAATGAGCCCTCATACCGCCGCTTATACGGAAAAATGAAAAAGTTATAGGTCTTCAAAATAGGGGGATTTTAAACGTATTAATTTGGTTAAAAAGTTTGCGATTTGTTTTAAGCGCAACAGTAATAGAAAAGTATGTTATCGTGGGTATCATTTTAATCTTATTGACCCAAAGAATAAAGAACCCATGTCATTTTTACCGTAAATTGTACGGCGTGAAAACAAAACCTTCCAAAATTTGCAAAATTGTGGTTTTCTTTTTAATTTCCCCACACAAATAGTATTTTTTTGGTTGCGCCATTCATTTTATGGTAAAGTGAGTGATGGCATTACAAGGGACAACTGGCCGCGCAAAAAACAAGCCCTCATACTAGTCTGTGGATGAAAATATAAGAGTTATGATTTTTTGAAGGCGAGGAGGAAAAAAACTAAAACTTAAAAATAAAATTGTCTGTAAGGTCCAAATGGGCTGAGTCCTTAAGCCCTTAACAACGCAGGACGTATATTTACGTCCTGCGCCGGCTCCCGCAATATGAAGCAGGGTCGCGCTGCGACCCTGCATCACATCGCGTCGATCCTGGCGCTCATAAACGGCCGGGGCCCGCGCCTAATACCATACATCGCCGATCGCATCAATGTGCGGTATTAACCCTTTAGAAGCGGTGGTCAAAGCTGACCGCCGCTTCTAAAGTGAAAATGAAAGTATCCTGGCTAGTCAGTCGGGCTGTTTGGGACCAAACAGCTTACAGGACACCGGGAGGGCCCCTTACCTGCCTCCTCGGTGTCCGATCGACGAATGACTACTGCGTGCCTGAGATCCAGGCAGGAGCAGTCAAGCGCCGATAACACTGATCACAGGCGTGTTAATACATACCAGTGATCAGCATAGGAGATCAGTGTGTGCAGTGTTATAGGTCCCTATGGGATAACAATGATCAGTATAAGAGATCAGTGTGTGCAGTGTTATAGGTCCCTATGGGATAACAATGATCAGTGTAAGACATCAGTGTGTGCAGTTATAGGCCCTTATGGGATAACAGTGATCAGTATAAGAGATCAGTGTTTGCAGTGTTATAGGCCCCTATGGGACCTATAACACTGCAACAAAAAAGTGTTGCTAAAGGTTATTTAACCCCTTCCCTAATAAAAGTTTGAATCACCTCCCTTTTCCCATAAAAAAAAATAAGTGTAAATAAAATAAAAAATAAACATATATGGTATCGCCGTGTGCGTAAATGTCCGAACTATAAAAATATATCATTAATTAAACCGCACGGTCAATGGCGTACACGCAAAAAAAATCCAACGTCCAAAAAAGCTTATTTTTGGTCACTTTTTATACCATTAAAAATGAATAAAAAGTGATCAAAAAGACTGATCAAAACAAAAATCGTACCGATAAAAACTTCAGATCACTACGTAAAAAATTACTCCTCATACCGCCCCGTACGTGGAAAAAGTTATTGGGGTCAGAAGATGAGAATTTTAAACATATAAATTTTCCTGCATGTAGTTATGATTTTTTTCCAGAAATACGACAAAATCAAACCTATATAAGTAGGGTATCATTCTAACCGTATGGACCTACAGAATAATGTGGTGTCATTTTTACCGAAATATGCACTGCGTAGAAACAGAAGCCCCCAAAAGTTTCAAAATAGCGTTTTTTCTTCGATTTTGACGCACAATGATTTTTTTTTCCGTTTCGCCGTGAATTTTTGGGTAAGATGACTGTTACTGCAAAGTAGAATTGGTGACGCAAGAAATAAGCCCTAATATGGATTTTTAGGTGGAAAATTGAAAGGGTTATGATTTTTAAAAGGTAAGGAGGAAAAAACGAAAGTGCAAAAACTGAAAAACCCTTAAGGGGTATTCCAAGGAAAAAACATTTATTTTTTCTCAACTGGCTCCAGAAAGTTAAACAGATTTGTAAATTACTTCTATGAAAAAATCTTAATCCTTCCAGTACTTATCAGCTGCTGAAGTTGAGATATACTTTTTTGTCTGGCAACAGTGCTCTCTCTGCTGACATCTCTGCTTGTCTCGGGAACTGCACAGAGTAGAAGAGGTTTGCTATGGGGATTTGCTTCTACTCTAGACAGTTCCCGAGACAGGTGTCATCAGAGAGCACTTAGACAGAAAAGAACAACTCAACTTAAGCAGCTCATAAGTACTGAAAGGATTAAGATTTTTTTTAATAGAAGTCATTTACAAATCTGTTTTAACTTTCCTGGATTACCCCTTTAAGTCTTGTGCTCTGGCATCTGACACATTTGTTCGTGTTCTATTAGGTGGTGTAGGGTTTGCACAAAAAAATGTTGTGCACATAATATAGCTTCACTGGAAGAAGTGTTTCCTAACCTCCAGATGTTGCAGAACTACAACTCCC
>NC_079196.1:14514014-14609014 GCF_029499605.1 Hyla sarda | reverse complement strand
TATCCACCTTTTCCAGCCCACGGGAGCACCGGAAAGCTGAACTAATTTATGCAGGATAAGTAATCAACAGCCGAGAAGTTCGTGACGAATCGAATTTATAGTAAGTTTGCTCATCTCTAATGATATTCCTTCTTCCTCCAAAAAATTAGAGGATAAGAGATACTATTTTTCGGCCGAAGATACGGATACTCTTCTAAGTGCCGTAAAAAGTACCATGAATATAGAAGACCCTAAGGTTACCCTTTCAGTGCAGGATGAAATGTTTGCGGGGTTAAAACCTAGGAAACAAAAGACGTTTTCTATTCATGAGAACCTGAAAAAGCTTAATTATGGATGAATGGAAAGAACTAGAGATGAGCGAACTTACAGTAAATTCGATTCGTCACAAACTTCTCGGCTCGGCGGTTGCTGACTTTTCCTGCATAAATTAGTTCAGCTTTCCGGTGGTCTGGAAAAGGTGGATACAGTTCTAGGAGACTCTTTCCTAGGACTGTATCCACCTTTTCCAGCCCACCGGAGCACCTGAAGGCTGAACTCATTTATGCAGGAAAAGTTATCAACTGCCGAGCCGAGAAGTTCGTGACGAATCGAATTTACTGTAAGCTCGTGTTATCTAAAGAATTTAAAGCAAGGTTCCCTTTTGGTAGTGAGGATACTGAATTATGGAGTGAAGCTCCCAAGATAGATATTCAAGCGGCTAAAGTGTTCAAGAAAACGTCTCTCCCATTTGAGGACTCACAATTAAAGGAGCCTTTGGATAGGAAGATGGAAGGAATTCTTAGGAAAAATTCGGCTTTATTAAATCCCAATATTGCAGCTACAAGTGTTTGCAAGATCCCTTTTTTCTATGGCTGGGTCTATTAGAAGAGAAGACCATATTGAGAATAAGACGCCCAGAGACCAACTTCTTTCTTCTGTCCCTATGCTGACGCTGGTTACTGCTCTTCTAGTGGACGTGTCCGCTGAGTCGGTAAGAATGGCAGCAAAATCCACGACCTTATCCAACTCTGCCAGGAGAGCCCTTTGGCTGAACAATTGGCAGGGAGATTCTGTCTCTAAGGGTACATTCCCACACGGCGTATTTGCTGCTGCGTATTTTATTTTCTCTGTTGAAGTCAATGGGTAGGAAAATACGCAGCACCAAATACGCCGTGTGGGTACGTACCCTAAAACTAAACTCTGTTCTATTCCCTTTTGAAGGTGAACTGGTGTCCGGATCTGTCTTAGGCTGGGTTCACACTACGTTTTTGCCATACGGTTTTCTTTAGAAAAAACGGATTGAAAACCGTATGGCAAAAACGTAGTGAGCATAGGGAAAGAAGTTGGTCTCTGGGCGTCTTATTTTCAGTATGGTCTTCTAATTGACTGTTTAAAAACGCATACGGTTTACTTTTTTCCATACTGTTCCATCCGTTTTTTTGCCATACAGTTTTCTTTAGAAAAACGGATTGAAAACAGTATGGCAAAAAACGTAGTGTGAACCCAGCCTAAGATAACATCCTACAGAAAGCGGCAGACCACAAAAAGAAGTTTCCTCACGAGAAATCTTCAAAACCAAAGAAGAATTTTCGTCCCTTCAGAAATAGATAAAAGGAGTACAGTGGTCCCTCAAGTTACAATATTAATTGGTTCCAGGACGACCATTGTATGTTGAAACCATTGTATGTTGAGACCATAACTCTATGGAAACCTGGTAATTGGTTCTGAAGGCACCAAAATGTCATCCAAAAATAGGAAAAAGTGAGGATTAAAGAAAAATAAGTAGATAACTAATAGCGATAAAGCAAATCCTTCCATATAAAAGTAATAAAGATCTGCTGGGAGCTGTAATCACTGTCTATTTCAGTGTTTTCCAAGCCAAAGGCTGTCCGGGCATGCTGGGAGTTGTAGTTTTGCAACAGCTGGGGGCACCCTGCTTGTGAAACACTGGTCTATGTAGAGGACAGCAGCTTCTTCAGGGTCCTGTACAGTACACACAGTGTCCTAAAAAAAAAAAAGTCAAATGGCGCCGCCCTCCCCTGGTGTCCAAAGGAGCAGGTAACCCTGGTACAGGTAAAGAGTACAGAACATGTAATATCTCCCTGTACTGTAGGGGGTGCTACCAGACACCAGTCAGTGCATACACTTCAGTAATACAGGTAAAGTGTACAGAACATGTAATACCTCTCTGTATTGTAGAGGGCGCTACCAGACATCAGTCAGTGCATACACTTCAGTAATACAGGTAAAGTGTACAGAACATGTAATACCTCTCTGTATTGTAGGGGGCGCTACCAGACATCAGTCAGTGCATACACTTCAGTAATACAGGTAAAGAGTACAGAACATGTAATACCTCCCTGTACTGTAGGGGACGCTACCAGTCAGTGTATACACTACAGGAATACAGGTAAAGAGTACAGAACATGTAATACCTCCCTGTACTGTAGGGGACGCTACCAGTCAGTGTATACACTACAGGAATACAGGTAAAGAGTACAGAACATGTAATACCTCTCTGTATTGTAGGGGTAACTCTATTCTACCATCAGTGGAAGGATATAACAACAAACCAGTTCATTCTAAATTCCATCAAGAACGGGTTCAAAATAGAGTTTGTCTCCCCTCCACCTCAATCCTTGCGCACAACAAATCTCAGCACAGAGTCTCTAAACAACCAGCTATTTCAGGGTGTTCAGGATTTGTTGGCTCTGGGAGCAGTCATTCCTGGGAACAGGGCCACTACTCTCGCCTTTTTCTTGTTCTCAAACCAAATGGTTCTTTCAGAACTATAATAAATCTAAAACATCTGGCGGGTAACATATGATTAGTTCCCCAATGTGGGGACAGCGCTGCGCTGATAATTCATTCCCAAGGGGGAGGGGCCAAACCGGTATTGCGGTATGGGGAAAATTCATATCGTGCAGCACAAAAATGTCGGTATTCGGTATGAACCGGTATATTGCCTCCCCCCAAACTCAAAAGTGAAGTGCACATCCCAACGGACCCCATAATAGTAAATGGGATCTGTCGGGGCCCGTTGTGACCAGTCAAAAAGAATGTACGTTAAAGCACATAAAAAAAAAGTGCCTGACGGACGTTCTCTGACGGGGCACAACAGCTGTGTGTAAGGGGCCTTACTATTGCACAGCTCTGCACAATGGAGGCGGGGGGGGGGGGTGGGCGGCTAGCTAAGCTCCCCTGCCTCATCCATATTCCCTACATCCTGAAGGCAGCGGCATCTGTATTCTATTCAGAGAGCAGAGCACTTCCCGCACTTCCCCCCCCCCCCGAAGACATTAGCATATTCATTACAGGGGTGGGCCAGACAGGGACTATGGAGGAGGCAGGGGAGCCAGCTGGCTCCCTGCCTCCATTACACATGTGCATGACAGCATTATCTAAATGCAGGTTACAACCCAACATCCATACGCTGCACACAGAGGAGGATAGCCTACTTTATGTATTTCTACACAGCCAGGAAGACATGAAAAAACAGCCGTGAGCGGTCTGCATGGTCTATAAAGCTCTGGGGGTGAGGTCTCTTACAGATGTCTCTTTGTGGTGCTGCTGTGTTCAGTCACTTCCTGTCCCCCGGCTGTAGACTTGTATTGCCTGCTGTAACTTGATGCCTGATTGGTCTACAGGAGAGAGGTGACCACTCTGACAGGGAATAAGATGCAGGAGGCCAGGACAGGAGGATGTGATATAAATTTATTGGAGGGTCACATGACCAGATCGGTGTCTTTCATTCGCGCGTCTCTTTGTAGACATAACACGGATTCAGGTTACCGTGCTGGATGGCTTCACGGTGCGCGATCTTTCAGTTTACTCAGCAGCACCTCATTTTTGCGACATTCCTAAAAACAGGGAGAGAAGCGGTGATAAGAAGCGCGGTACGTCCGTGATCGTATAAAGGAAATCCTGTCAGGTGACCTGTGGAGGAATCGGCCGCCGCAGTTCTCACCTCCTTAAACTCCTTGACGGTCTTGAAGTACAATCTCTGCTTCTCCAGCATCTCCAGATACTCGTCGTTCAGCTGATCGCGCCTCATCTTATTCTCCTGCTTCTTCTTCTCCATCTGGAAAACACAAGATCCGTCAGTCCTCCAGCCTGGGGGGTCTGCACCTCTCCGAACACCCCCCCCCCCCCCTGCACCGCTCCGAACACCCCCCCCCCCCCTGCACCGCTCCGAACACCCCCCCCCCCCCTGCACCGCTCCGAACACCCCCCCAACATTGTGCTCAAACCTTATTCCTGTTCTGTCTGATCCCGTCCACAATCTGCTCCATCTGCCTGAGGAACTGTTCACGGGTGCCGGTTGACGCCATCGCCCTGAGGGGGTTAAAAAATAAATGAGTGCATTATGGTACCATAGGCAGGGACCCCCACAAGTCCGTCCAAACTCCTACTCACTGCTGGAAGTTGTCATGAATGGAATTCAGCAGATTCACCTGAAAGAGAAGATGGAGACGTCACAATCGGCCAAATGCAGCAAGAATCGCCTCCCCGGCTGGTGAGTGGAGAAATGATAGGACCCCATACAGAAACAAAGGCCCAAGCCCCCGAAAAAAGGCAAAGGGAGGGGGGATGGGACAGAGCTGAACCAAGCATGGGAAGGGGGGAGTCTCTATACCTCTTAATAAATGATGAACTTCCCCTGGACCACTTACCTCCTTCTCCAGGTAAAGCTTCTTATCATCCAAGGTGTTGTACAAGGTGAAGAACTGTTTGGTCTCCTTGTGAGTGGCTGAGACTGTAACACAAGAGTTTGGGATTGAAGGGGTTATCCAGGAAAAAACTTTTTTTTTTTTTTTAAATATATCAACTGGCTCCAGAAAGTTAACCAGATTTGTAAATTACTTCTATTAAAAAATCTTAACCCTTTCAGTACTTATGTGCTTCTAAATTAAGGTTGTTCTTTTCTGTCTAAGTGCTCTCTGATGACACGTGTCTCGGGAACCACCCGGTTTAGAGGAGGTTTGCTATGGGGATTTGCTTCTAAACTGGGCGGTTCCCGAGACATATTGAAAAACTTCAACCTCTCCTTCCCATCCCCTAAGGGGGTTCATGTTTGACCTATCGGACTACTACTCCCTTTCATTATGTCATATTTGTGCTTTTGATGTTCCGATTGTTATTCAGTGTTTCATTTGAATCCCCCTTTATGTAAAATTGCTTAATATGTCAATATTTTTCTATGTTAAAAAAATAAATAAAATGTTTTAATTTGAAAAAAACAAAAACAAAAAAACTTCAACCCCCTTAGCCCTTTAGGGCAGTTTTTCCCAACCAGGGTGCCTCCAGCTGTTGCAAAACTACAACTCCCAGTAAGCCCGCACAGCCAACGGCATGCTGGGAGTTGTAGTTTGCAACAGCTGGAGGCACACTGATTGGAACCCAATGCTCTAGGGTTATAATAAGAAGTAGTCATTTTGTTTGTAAGGGCATGTTCACACTATGGATTATGAACGGAATCATCGCTCGCAGAATTTCGCGAGCGGAGATTCCATTCTGGCGGCCGCTGCTGCAATACTTTGACCACGCGGCACTGCGCCGTCACCATTGACAACTATGCAGCGTTCGCCGACTTCCGTGCAAAGAATTAACAAGTTCTTTCTTTGCGCTGAACAATTTCAGTGGCGGAATTCTGCGCCACTGAAACTCCGTCTCGCGGAAACCGATTCACACTGATGTTTATGTTCACAGCACGTAATTCGGCGGGAATTACGTAGTGCGAACATACCCTAAGGCTGGGTTTGCATCAGACCCGTTAAGGATCCGATTGGCTTTTTTTTTTGAGCCGATTTGTCCCGACAGCCCCCATTCACTTCCATGAGGGTCCGTCGGTGATCCGGTAATTTTACGTGATTTTAGCGGAGAAAAAGATAGAGCTTGCGCTATTTTATTTCTCCTCTAAACTCCCGTCCTTCTGGCCGAATAGCGACAATGTGAACGAGGCCTAAGCTGTAATAATAAAAAACACCTTGTCCGTAGAGCTCGATGAACCTCTTCTGATACTGCGTCAGCTCCGCTCGACTGGGAACCTCATCGATTTTGCGCTGTAAAATGGCGATTTCCCGATTCCTTCGAGCCTGGGGACAGTAATCAGGACAAGGAATCAATATCTTCTAATATAAAAGGACACTACTAAAGCAGTGTTTTCCAACCAGGGTGCCTCCAGCTGTCTCAAAACTACAACTTCCAGCATGCCCGGACAGCCGAAGGCTGTCCGGGCATGCTGGAAGTTGTAGTTTTGCAACAGCTGGAGGCACTCTGGTTGGGAAACCCTGCACTATACCCTCTCAATCTTCCGTCATCACTCACCAGGAGGAGCCGGATCTTCTGCAGTTTCTCGCGTTCCGCTTTGTGCTGCTGTTCAAACAACGACGATCTCTCCTGAGAACACAAGACACCTACATGATCCCGACCCAACGGCAGCCGCTCCCAGACATCACCGACCCCCCGGCATCGCCTGTTACCTTCTCCTCCCCGCTCTCCGCCATCTCAGCTTTTAAGGTCTCGATGTTCTGCTGCAGACGGGTCATCTCCTCCTGGGGGCAGCACAGTGGGCAGTGGGGTAAGTATTGTTATTTTAGGGTACAGGACCTTAGATAATAGGGTCATCACACCCCACCGGCTGCAGAGGACTCACCCGGCAGTGCGCCCGGAACTGCTGCTCCTGAGACTTCAGACTCTCGTTCATGGCGACCAGCGATCGCAGCTTCTGTAAGACTCTGCAGACACAGGCGGTATGGATTACAAAGACAGAACCGAGAAGGGGCACAAACTAAAGCCCTGCCGGGACTGGTTTTTCAATCCCACTCCCGCCCGTTCCCGATAACTTTTTTTTACCAATCCTGCCAACATAGGAATGTACAGACACTAGGGTGCAATGCTCTGCACATACTCCCCCTGTATAGCAGTGTGTATAGTGCTATACATGGGGGGTATGTGCAGAGCATTGCACTCTAGTTTATGTGTAGATGCGAATAGCAGTGACTGTGCAGACTCCTGGGTCACTGACTGATGCAATGCTCTGCATATACCTGGCCTACGGGGATGTATGAGGGCTAATTTTTTTTTTTTTTTTTGAGCCGTGATCTGTCGTTTTTATTGGTGCCATTTTTGTTTTAACCCCTTTATGACCAAGCGATTTTCAGTTTTTGCACTTCCGTTTTTTTCCTCCTTACATTTTAAAAATCATAAGCCTTTCAATTTTGCACCTAAAAATCCATATGATGTTTTTTTTTTTCTTTTGCGCCACCAATTCTACTTAGCAGTGACATCAGTCATTTTACCTAAAAATCTATGGCGAAACGGAAAAAAAAAATCATTGTGAGACAAAAGTGAAGAAAAAAAAAAAACGCCATTTTTAAACTTTTGGGGGCTTCCGTTTCTACGCAGTACATTATTCAGTAAAAATGACACCTTCTCTTTATTCTGTAGGTCCATACGGTTATAATGATCCCCTACTTATATAGGTGATTTTGTCGCACTTCTGGAAAAAATTATAACCACATGCAGGAAAATGTATATGTTTAAAATTCTCATCTTCTGACCCCTATAACTTTTTTTTCCCCACTAACAGGGCGGTCATTTTTTGTGCCGTAATCGGAAGTTTTTATCGGTAGCATTTTCGTTTTGATCGCTTTTTATTCATTTTTTTTTTATGGTATAAAAAGTGACCAAAAATACGCTATTTTGGACTTTGGAATTGTTTTGCGCGTACAGTTTACCGTGCGGTTTAATTAATGATATATTTTTATGGTTCGGACATTTACGCACGTGACAATACCACATGTTGGTTTTTATTTACACACTTTTTTTTTTTAAATGGGAAAAGGGGGTGATTCAGATTTTTATTAGGGAAGAGGTTAAACAACATTTAATAACTTTTATTTTCCTTTTTTTATTCAGTGTTATAGCTCCCTCTAGTGGCTATAATACTGCATAGACTGATTGCAGGCACTGTTCAATGCACTGCCATAGGAATGCATTGATCAGTGTTTTCTGCGCTTGATTGCTCAAGCCTGGATTTCAGGCTTGGAGCAATCAAACGCCGATCGGACAGACGGGAAGAAGGGAGGGCACCTCCCGCTATCCTCTCAGCTGTTCGGGACGCCACGATTTCACTGCGGCGGTCCCCAACAGCTCAGCTGAGCTAGCAGATATGGATTTCTCCCGTTTTAGACGCCGCAATCAACTTTGATCGCGGCGTCTAAAGGGTTAATACCGGACATCAGCCCGATCGGCTATGTCAGGTATTAGCCGCGGGTCCCGGTTGCTGATAGCAACCGGGACCCTGCAGATATGAAGCGCGCTCAGCTTCTGAGCACGCTTCACAGATCAAGAGTGGCCATAGGACATAAGTATATCCTCCCCAAAAATAACACACAACAATATGAGGGGAATTCATCAAACAATTTAGACTTTTTTTTTTTCATCTAAATTTGTCGCAGGAAAATTTGCAGGCTGGTCCAGTGCAACTTTTCCTGCAACATTTCATTTACACTGTTTAATTTTTATGACCATGAAGTCATGTGATTTAGATCACTTTGTGCAATGGTCATTAATTTATCGTGTGCGACTTTTCTGCACTGGGCCGGATTTTAGAAGAAATCACAGGGCAATCCAACCCTGTCCATGCGACAATTAAGGTCCGTGCGACTTTTAATACAATCATCTCACGGCCGCTACTGCTCTGAAACATTTACCGTATTTTTCGCTGTACAAGACGCACTTTTTCTTCCCCAAAACTGGGGGGGGGGGGGGAAGTTTGTGCGTCTTATACGGCAAATACACATTAAAACTCTGTCCTATCGCGGCGGTTCCTGCGGCCATCAACGGCCAGGACCCATGGCTAATACAGGACATCACTGATCGCGGTGATGCCCTGTATTAACCCTTCAGACGTGGTGATCAAAGCTGACCGCTGCGTCTGAAGCGAAAGTGACACTAACCCGGCTGTTCAGTCGGGCTGTTTGGGACCGCCGCGGTGAAATCACGGCGTCCCAAACAGCTTACAGGACACCGGGAGGGACCTTACCTGACTCGGTGTCTGCTCCGTGCCGGGATCCCCTGCATGGCCGGCGCTCTCCATCGTCGTCATCACGCACGTCATCCAATAGGAGCGGCGTGCGTAGCGACGTGATGGCGGCAAAGGAGAGCGAGGATACCGGGCAGCAGAGACGTTCCAGAGCGACGGGGACACCCAGGGGACACGGCGACAGCGTTGGAGGGCGACATCCAGGGCAGCGGTGACGGGTCCGGAGCGGCGGGGACACATGAGTATAACCTCCTATACCAGTGGTCTTCAACCTGCGGACCTCCAGATGTGCAAAACTACAACTCCCAGCATGCCCGGACAGCCGTTGGCTGTCCGGGCATGCTGGGAGTTGTAGTTTTGCAACATCTGGAGGTCCGCAGGTTGAAGATCACTGTCCTATACTTTACATTGTATTTGGTTCAGAATCTTTTTTTTCTAGATTTTCCTCTTGGGGGCGTCTTATATGGCGAAAAATGCGGTAATCAGAGCCGTTCAGTGGGCATTCATTAACGTCTGTGGGCTATTTGATAAATTTGGAGCACGGCTGCCACTTTCCCCGAAACGTTTTGGTCTAAAGTGAACAAAAAGCAAGTTCACATTCGGTAAATGCCCCTCTATGTGTCAGATAAGATAGGGTTAACGCATACAGGAAACGTCACCCACCCCGGATCTGCTGTGGACTCCACCTTCTCCAGCGCCGCCATCTCCTCATCCAGCTTCTCAGTGTAACTGGCAACCTGCAGAGTAAATCACAAGTGCAGGTAGGTGAAAGGTCGGGGCAGCAGCAGGCACCGGGGTCGGGGCAGCAGCAGGCACCGGGGTCGGGGCAGCAGCAGGCACCGGGGTCGGGGCAGCGGCAGGCACCGGGGTCGGGGCAGCAGCAGGCACCGGGGTCGGGGCAGCAGCAGGCACAGGGGTCGGGGCAGCAGCAGGCACAGGGGTCGGGGCAGCAGCAGGCACAGGGGTCGGGGCAGCAGCAGGCACAGGGAGCGGGGGAGCAGCAGGCAAAGGAGGTGGGGCAGGGCAGCGACAGGAAATTAGTAGGGTAGCAGCAGGCAATGGGACAGGGGCAGCAGGCACAAGAAAGGGGCAGCAGCAGGCAATTGGGTCAGGGCAGCAGTAGGCACAGGGGAGGGGCAGTGGCAGCAGCAGGCAAAGGGAGCGGGGCTGCGGCAGATAACAGAGGAGAGGTAGCAGCAGATAACAAAGGAAGGGTCAGCCGCAGGCAGCAGGAACCAGGAAGAATGTGGTGGATGAAGGGCAGCGGTCAGCAGGGGGCAGGGTATCAGGGGTTCTCACCTCCGTCAGCTTCTTCTTTGCTTCATCACATTCCGCCTGTAGCTCTGAGGATTTTACTTTCAGCTAAAATCAGAGACAAAATTTATATTGAAAAAAGGAAAGTGCAGCGTCACCGAGTCCCATGAACAGAAGCAACTTAACCCCTTCATGACCCAGCTAAAAAAAAATTCCTCCTCCTTCTAAGGCCCATAACTTTTTTACTTTTCGCCTGACAAAGTTGTATTAGGGCTTATTTTCTGCGTGACGAGTTGTTGTACTTTACACTGAAATATCATCATATAACGTATTACGAAGCCAGAAAAAAATTATACGTAGGGCAAAATTGAAAAAAGAAATATGGAACTGCACAATTTTGTAGGGCAATGATTTTTTCGGGGTTAAAAATACGGTAACTCTTACATACTATATTCTATGGGTCAGTATGATTCCAATGATACCAAAGTTAAATAACTTTTGCTACGTTTTATAGTTTAAAAAAATGAAAACTTGGAAAAAAAATAAATAAATTTCACCATGTTTTCCCCTCTATAACCTTTTTATTTTTCCACCTATGGGGCGGTGTTAGGGTTTGTTTTCTTGCGCCATGAGCTGTAGTTCTTGCTTTTTGGTCACGTTTTATTAATACATTTTTTTCTTTTGGGATATAATGTAACCAAAAATCAGCAACTTTGGCGTTGTTTTTGACTTTTTTGGGGTTTACGCTCTTCACCGCGCAGGATCAGAAACATAATAATTTAATAGTTCGGACAATTACGACGTGATACCAAATATGTGTATTTTTCTTGTTTGTACAGTATTTTATAAAAAAAAATTGAAAAGGGGGAGATTTGATTTTTTATTCGGGGGGAGGAATTTTTTTGTATATATTTTTAAACACTTTTTTTTAATTTATTTTTTTAAACAAACTTTTTGCTCCCCCCCCTTTGGGCCTATCATAAGTCATCATTAAATGGTTTACGTAGATAAATGTAATTCTATTGCATTACATTGATCCATGAAATCTGTGCTTGATTGCTAAGGGCTGCCAAAGGCAGTATTAAAGGGGTACTAGCGTGGAAAACTTTTTTTTTTTTTTTTTTTTTTAAATCAACTGGTGCCAAAGAGATTTGTAAATTCCTTCTATTTAAAAAAAAAATAAAATCTTAATCCTTCCAGTACTTTTTAGGGGCTGTATACTACAGAGAAAATGCTTTTCTTTTTGGATTTCTCTTCTGTCATGACCACAGTGCTCTCTGCTGATCTCTGCTGTCCAGAGCAGCATATGTTTGTTATGGAGATTTTCTCCTGCTCTGGACATTTCCTAAAATGGACAGCAGAGGTCAGCAGAGAGCACTGTGGTCGTGACAGAAGAGAAATCCAAAAAGAAAAGAATTTCCTCTGTAGTATATAGCCGCTAATAAGTACTGGAAGGATTTCAAAATTTTTTTTACAGAAGTAATTTACAAATCTGTTTAACTTTCTGGCACCAGTTGATTTAAGAAAAAAAAAAAAGGGGAGTACCCCTTTAAGCAATCACAGTGCCAGGGAAGACGCCCAGGACAAGGTAAGGCCTCGGGCTTCTCAGGCAACCCATAGCACCCCCCCGCAATTACATCATGGAGGGGCTATGGGACCACTAGACACCGGGGATTACTGTCATTTAATGTTTAAAGGGGTATTCCAGGAAAAAAAATTTTTTTATATATCAACTGGCTCCAGAAAGTTAAACAGATTTGTAAATTACTTCTATTAAAAAATCTTAATCCTTCCAATAATTATGAGCTGCTGAAGTTGAGTTGTTCTTTTCTGTCTGGCAACAGTGCTCTCTGCTGACATCTCTGGTTGTCTCGGGAACTGCACAGAGTAGAAGAGGTTTGCTACGGAGATTTGCTTCTACTCTGGACAGTTCCCGAGACAAGTGTCATCAGAGAGCACTTAGACAGAAAAGTACAACTCAACTTCAGCAGCTCATAAGTACTGAAAGGATTAAGATTTTTTAACCCCTTAACGACGCAGGACGTATATTTACGTCCTGCGCCAGCTCCCGCGATATGAAGCGGGATCGCGCCGCGATCCCGCATCATATCGTGTCGGTCCCGGCGCTAATCAACGGCCGGGACCCGCGGCTAATACCACACATCACCGATCGCGGCGATGTGCGGTATTAACCCTTTAGAAGCGGCGGTCAAAGCTGACCGCCGCTTCTAAAGTGAAACAAAGTATCCCGGCTGCTCAGTCGGGCTGTTCGGGACCGCCGTGGTGAAATCGCGGCGTCCCGAACAGCTGATCGGACACCGGGAGGGCCCTTACCTGTCTCCTCGGTGTCCGATCGACGAATGACTTCTCCGTGCGGCGAGATCCAGGCAGGAGCAGTCAAGCGCCGATAATGCTGATCACAGGCGTGTTAATACACGCCTGTGATCAGGATGAGAGATCAGTGTGTGCAGTGTTATAGGTCCCTATGGGATAACAATGATCAGTATAAGAGATCAGTGTGTGCAGTGTTATAGGTCCCTATGGGATAACAATGATCAGTATAAGAGATCAGTGTGTGCAGTGTTATAGGTCCCTATGGGATAACAATGATCAGTATAAGAGATCAGTGTGTGCAGTGTTATAGGTCCCTATGGGATAACAATGATCAGTGTGTGCAGTGTTATAGGTCCCTATGGGACCTATAACACTGCAAAAAAAAAAGTAAAAGAAAAGTGTTAATAAAGGTCATTTAACCCCTTCCCTAATAAAAGTTTGAATCACCCCCCTTTTCCCATAAAAAAAATAAAACAGTGTAAAAAAATAAATAAATAAACATATGTGGTATCGCCGCGTGCGTAAATGTCCGAACTATAAAAATATATCATTAATTAAGCCGTACAGTCAATGGCGTACGCGCAAAAAAATTCCAAAGTCCAAAAAAGCGTATTTTGGTCACTTTTTATAACATTAAAAAATGAATAAAAAGTGATCAAAAAGTCCGATCAAAACAAAAATCATACCAATAAAAACTTCAGATCACGGCGCAAAAAATGAGTCCTCATACCGCCCCGTACGTGGAAAAATAAAAAAGTTATAGGGGTCAGAAGATGACATTTTTAAACGTATACATTTTCCTGCATGTAGTTATGATTTTTTCCAGAAGTACAACAAAATCACCTATATAAGTAGGGTATCATTTTAACCGTATGGACCTACAGAATAAAGAGAAGGTGTTATTCTTACCGAAATATGCACTGCGTAGAAACGGAAGCCCCCAAAAGTTACAAAATGGCGTTTTTTTTTCGATTTTGTCGCACAATTATTTTTTTTCCCGTTTCGCTGTGCATTTTTGGGTAAAATGACTAATGTCACTGCAAAGTAGAATTGGCAACGCAAAAAATAAGCCATAATATGGATTTTTAGGTGGAAAATTGAAAGGGTTATGATTTTTAAAAGGTAAGGAGGAAAAAACGAAAGTGCAAAAACGGCAAAATCCTGAGTCCTTAAGGGGTTAATAGAAGTAATTTACAAATTTGTTTAACTTTCTGGAGCCAGTTGATTTTATAGTTATATAGTTGATATATATATATATATATATATAAAAGTTTTTGCCTGGAATTCCCCTTTAAATGCTGTGATCTGTAGATCACGGCATTTAACCAGTTTAATGCCAGACATCGGGGCGTCATGTCCGCTCACACAACCCATGACGTACATGTATGTCAAGGGTCGGGAAGGGGTTAAGGGAAACACCACGTTGTCCAGTCATACGAGATTCAAGATGGCCGCAGAGGAATGAAAGGTAAATGCATCCGGTCACCGAAGCAACATGATAATGGATCAATGCACCAGGTTATAGAACTGTGTTGACTTCACACAGAACCTGATCATCTGCACTACAACTCCCAGCATGTCCTGACAGCCTGATGAAGAGCAATGAGTTGGAGACTAGTGCTATAGGATCAGGGGCTACCAACCAGGAGGCCTCCAGCTGTTGCACAACTACAACTCCCAGCATGCCCGGACAGCCTACGGCTGTCCGGGCATGCTGGGAGTTGTAGTTGTGCAACAGATGGTTGCACCCTGGTTTTAAAAAAAAACACTTCTCTATAGTCAAATTTACTATTCTGTAGTCTAGAAAAGCAGAGTGATGAACCCCAGGCCCAGCGAGGACAATGGCGGCCATGTTCTGTTCTATACCTGTTCCAGGGCTTTAGTCCTCAGGGCCATCTGTTTGTTCAGAGACGCCGCTTTCCTGCGATGCTGCTGCGCCGGCCCCATGTGCTCCGGCCGCTCCTCCGCGCTGAGCTCCGATTGCTGGCGGACACGGAGAGGGTATGATAGGGTGACGAGCTGTATCCTCGCAGCGCCCCCCCCCCCCCCCGCTGACAGGACGCGGCACTCACCTTCTCTGCGTATTCGGACGCCATCTGCTTTATCTCGTGTGACTGTAACCCTACGATCTGTCCGACCGTGCTCGCCGTCAGCCGACCCTGCGAGAGTCGAGAGACATTAGCCGTTCAGGTAGAGGGGCAGCAATCTGTGAGGCCGCAGTCACATGATATGTGTAGGCGGAGCCACTGTCTTGTGTAGCCCCGCCCACCACTCACCTGCTCCAGGTCCATGGCCTCCATCCCCGTCATTAGGGCCTTGATGCGAAGCTTTTACACAAAAAAATATATATATTAAGAGAACAGATCCCCGGATCCCTCCAAATGGATCCCTTCACCCCCCCCCCCCCGCCACCATACTTACATGGGATAATGGTCACTTACCTCCTCCTGCGCTTGTAGCTCCTCCTCTTCCTTTAAGTCTCCTTTGACCAATCCAGAAGTGACCGGCAGCTTCTGATCCTCCCGCTGCGCCGAGGACGAGACAAAAAAACGGAGAAATAAATAAGAACAGAGAAAAAAGAACGGACAGCGAACAACCAATCAGCTGTATCCAGCATCACATGATATATTATACAGTAGTGACATCACCGCTCTCCAGATATATATTATATTATACAGTAGTGACATCACCGCTCTCCAGATATATATTATATTATACAGTAGTGACATCACTGCTCTCCAGATATATATTATATTATACAGGAGTGACATCACCGCTCTCCAGATATATATTATATTATACAGTAGTGACATCACCGCTCTCCAGATATATATTATATTATACAGTAGTGACATCACCGCTCTCCAGATATATATTATATTATACAGTAGTGACATCACCGCTCTCCAGATATATATTATATTATACAGTAGTGACATCACCGCTCTCCAGATATATATCATATTATACAGTAGTGACATCACCGCTCTCCAGATATATATTATATTATACAGTAGTGACATCACCGCTCCCCAGATATATATTATATTATACAGTAGTGACATCACTGATCTCCAGATATATATTATATTATACAGTAGTGACATCACCGCTCTCCAGATATATATTATATTATACAGTAGTGACATCACTGCTCTCCAGATATATATTATATTATACAGGAGGTGACATCACCGCTCTCCAGATATATATTATATTATACAGGAGGTGACATCACCGCTCTCCAGATATATATATATTATATTATACAGGAGGTGACATCACCGCTCTCCAGATATATATTATATTATACAGTAGGTGACATCACTGCTCTCCAGATATATATTATATTATACAGTAGTGACATCACCGCTCTCCAGATATATATTATATTATACAGGATATGACATCACCGCTCTCCAGATATATATTATATTATACAGTAGTGACATCACCGCTCTCCAGATATATATTATATTATACAGTAGTGACATCACCGCTCTCCAGATATATATTATATTATACAGTAGTGACATCACCGCTCTCCAGATATATATTATATTATACAGTAGTGACATCACCGCTCTCCAGATATATATTATATTATACAGTAGTGACATCACCGCTCTCCAGATATATATTATATTATACAGTAGTGACATCACCGCTCTCCAGATATATATTATATTATACAGGAGGTGACATCACCGCTCTCCAGATATATATTATATTATACAGTAGTGACATCACCGCTCTCCAGATATTTATTATATTACACAGCAGTGACATCACCGCTCTCCAGATATATATTATATTATACAGTAGTGACATCACCGCTCTCCAGATATATATTATATTATACAGTAGTGACATCACCGCTCTCCAGATATATATTATATTATACAGGATATGACATCACCGCTCTCCAGATATATATTATATTATACAGGAGGTGACATCACCGCTCTCCAGATATATATTATATTATACAGTAGTGACATCACTGCTCTCCAGATATATATTATATTATACAGTAGTGACATCACCGCTCTCCAGATATATATTATATTATACAGTAGTGACATCACCGCTCTCCAGATATATTATATTATACAGTAGTGACATCACCGCTCTCCAGATATATATTATATTATACAGTAGTGACATCACCGCTCTCCAGATATATATTATATTATACAGTAGTGACATCACTGCTCTCCAGATATATATTATATTATACAGTAGTGACATCACCGCTCTCCAGATATATATTATATTATACAGTAGTGACATCACCGCTCTCCAGATATATATTATATTATACAGTAGTGACATCACCGCTCTCCAGATATATATTATATTATACAGGAGGTGACATCACCGCTCTCCAGATATATATTATATTATACAGCAGTGACATCACTGCTCTCCAGATATATATTATATTATACAGTAGTGACATCACCGCTCTCCAGATATATATTATATTATACAGTAGTGACATCACCGCTCTCCAAATATATATTATATTATACAGGAGGTGACATCACCGCTCTCCAAATATATATTATATTATACAGGAGGTGACATCACCGCTCTCCAGATATATATTATATTATACAGGAGGTGACATCACCGCTCTCCAAATATATATTATATTATACAGTAGTGACATCACCGCTCTCCAGATATATATTATATTATACAGGAGGTGACATCACTGCTCTCCAGATATATATTATATTATACAGGAGGTGACATCACTGCTCTCCAGATATATATTATATTATACAGTAGTGACATCACCGCTCTCCAGATATATATTATATTATACAGTAGTGACATCACCGCTCTCCAGATATATATTATATTATACAGTAGTGACATCACCGCTCTCCAGATATATATTATATTATACTGTAGTGACATCACTGCTCTCCAGATATATATTATATTATACAGTAGTGACATCACTGCTCTCCAGATATATATTATATTATACAGGAGGTGACATCACCGCTCTCCAGATATATATTATATTATACAGGAGGTGACATCACTGCTCTCCAGATATATATTATATTATACAGGAGGTGACATCACTGCTCTCCAGATATATATTATATTATACAGGAGGTGACATCACCGCTCTCCAGATATATATTATATTATACAGGAGGTGACATCACCGCTCTCCAGATATATATTATATTATACAGTAGTGACATCACTGCTCTCCAGATATATATTATATTATACAGTAGTGACATCACCGCTCTCCAGATATATATTATATTATACAGTAGTGACATCACCGCTCTCCAGATATATATTATATTATACAGTAGTGACATCACCGCTCTCCAGATATATATTATATTATACAGTAGTGACATCACCGCTCTCCAGATATATATTATATTATACAGTAGTGACATCACCGCTCTCCAGATATATATTATATTATACAGTAGTGACATCACTGCTCTCCAGATATATATTATATTATACAGTAGTGACATCACCGCTCTCCAGATATATATTATATTATACAGTAGTGACATCACCGCTCTCCAGATATATATTATATTATACAGTAGTGACATCACCGCTCTCCAGATATATATTTATACAGTAGTGACATCACCGCTCTCCAGATATATATTATATTATACAGTAGTGACATCACCGCTCTCCAGATATATATTATATTATACAGTAGTGACATCACCGCTCTCCAGATATATATTATATTATACAGTAGTGACATCACCGCTCTCCAGATATATATTATATTATACAGTAGTGACATCACCGCTCTCCAGATATATATTATATTATACAGTAGTGACATCACCGCTCTCCAGATATATATTATATTATACAGTAGTGACATCACCGCTCTCCAGATATATATTATATTATACAGTAGTGACATCACCGCTCTCCAGATATATATTATATTATACAGTAGTGACATCACTGCTCTCCAGATATATATTATATTATACAGTAGTGACATCACCGCTCTCCAGATATATATTATATTATACAGGAGGTGACATCACCGCACATCAGATATATATTATATTATACAGTAGTGACATCACTGCTCTCCAGATATATTATATTATACAGTAGTGACATCACCGCTCTCCAGATATATATTATATTATACAGTAGTGACATCACCGCTCTCCAGATATATATTATATTATACAGTAGTGACATCACTGCTCTCCAGATATATATTATATTATACAGTAGTGACATCACCGCTCTCCAGATATATATTATATTATACAGTAGTGACATCACCGCTCTCCAGATATATATATTATATTATACAGGAGGTGACATCACCGCACATCAGATATATATTATATTATACAGTAGTGACATCACCGCTCTCCAGATATATTATATTATACAGTAGTGACATCACCGCTCTCCAGATATTTATTATATTATACAGTAGTGACATCACTGCTCTCCAGATATATATTATATTATACAGTAGGTGACATCACCGCTCTCCAGATATATATTATATTATACAGTAGATAACATCACCGCTCTCCAGATATATATTATATTATACAGTAGATAACATCACCGCTCTCCAGATATATATTATACAGTAGTGACATCACCGCTCTCCAGATATTTATTATATTATACAGTAGTGACATCACTGCTCTCCAGATATATATTATATTATACAGTAGGTGACATCACCGCTCTCCAGATATATATTATATTATACAGGATGTGACATCACCGCTCTCCAGATATATATTATATTATACAGGAGGTGACATCACTGCTCTCCAGATATATATTATATTATACAGGAGGTGACATCACTGCTCTCCAGATATATATTATATTATACAGTAGTGACATCACCGCTCTCCAGATATATATTATATTATACAGGATATGACATCACCGCTCTCCAGATATATATTATATTATACAGTAGTGACATCACCGCTCTCCAGATATATATTATATTATACAGGAGGTGACATCACCGCTCTCCAGATATATATTATATTATACAGTAGTGACATCACCGCTCTCCAGATATATATTATATTATACAGTAGTGACATCACTGCTCTCCAGATATATATTATATTATACAGTAGTGACATCACCGCTCTCCAGATATATATTATATTATACAGGATATGACATCACCGCTATCCAGATATATATTATATTATACAGGAGGTGACATCACTGCTCTCCAGATATATATTATATTATACAGTAGTGACATCACCGCTCTCCAGATATATATTATATTATACAGTAGTGACATCACTGCTCTCCAGATATATATTATATTATACAGTAGTGACATCACCGCTCTCCAGATATATATTATATTATACAGTAGTGACATCACCGCTCCCAGATATATATTATATTATACAGTAATGACATCACCGCTCTCCAGATATATATTATATTATACAGGAGGTGACATCACCGCTCTCCAGATATATATTATATTATACAGTAGTGACATCACCGCTCTCCAGATATATATTATATTATACAGTAGATAACATCACCGCTCTCCAGATATATATTATATTATACAGTAGATAACATCACCGCTCTCCAGATATATATTATACAGTAGTGACATCACCGCTCTCCAGATATTTATTATATTATACAGTAGTGACATCACTGCTCTCCAGATATATATTATATTATACAGTAGGTGACATCACCGCTCTCCAGATATATATTATATTATACAGGAGGTGACATCACCGCACATCAGATATATATTATATTATACAGTAGTGACATCACCGCTCTCCAGATATATTATATTATACAGTAGTGACATCACCGCTCTCCAGATATTTATTATATTATACAGTAGTGACATCACTGCTCTCCAGATATATATTATATTATACAGTAGGTGACATCACCGCTCTCCAGATATATATTATATTATACAGGAGGTGACATCACCGCACATCAGATATATATTATATTATACAGTAGTGACATCACCGCTCTCCAGATATATTATATTATACAGTAGTGACATCACCGCTCTCCAGATATTTATTATATTATACAGTAGTGACATCACTGCTCTCCAGATATATATTATATTATACAGGAGGTGACATCACCGCTCTCCAGATATATATTATATTATACAGGAGGTGACATCACCGCTCTCCAGATATATATTATATTATACAGTAGTGACATCACTGCTCTCCAGATATATATTATATTATACAGGATATGACATCACTGCTCTCCAGATATATATTATATTATACAGGATGTGACATCACCGCTCTCCAGATATATATTATATTATACAGGAGGTGACATCACTGCTCTCCAGATATATATTATATTATACAGGAGGTGACATCACTGCTCTCCAGATATATATTATATTATACAGGAGGTGACATCACCGCTCTCCAGATATATATTATATTATACAGTAGTGACATCACTGCTCTCCAGATATATATTATATTATACAGGATATGACATCACCGCTATCCAGATATATATTATATTATACAGGAGGTGACATCACTGCTCTCCAGATATATATTATATTATACAGTAGTGACATCACCGCTCTCCAGATATATATTATATTATACAGTAGTGACATCACTGCTCTCCAGATATATATTATATTATACAGTAGTGACATCACCGCTCTCCAGATATATATTATATTATACAGTAGTGACATCACCGCTCCCCAGATATATATTATATTATACAGTAATGACATCACCGCTCTCCAGATATATATTATATTATACAGGAGGTGACATCACCGCTCTCCAGATATATATTATATTATACAGTAGTGACATCACCGCTCTCCAGATATATATTATATTATACAGTAGTGACATCACCGCTCCCCAGATATATATTATATTATACAGTAATGACATCACCGCTCTCCAGATATATATTATATTATACAGTAGTGACATCACCGCTCTCCAGATATATATTATATTATACAGGAGGTGACATCACCGCTCTCCAGATATATATTATATTATACAGGAGGTGACATCACCGCTCTCCAGATATATATTATATTATACAGTAGTGACATCACCACTCTCCAGATATATATTTTATTATACAGTAGTGACATCACTGCTCTCCAGATATATATTATATTATACAGGAGGTGACATCACCGCTCCCCAGATATATATTATATTATACAGGAGGTGACATCACCGCTCTCCAGATATATATTATATTATACAGGAGGTGACATCACCGCTCTCCAGATATATATTATATTATACAGTAGTGACATCACCGCTCTCCAGATATATATTATATTATACAGTAGTGACATCACCGCTCTCCAGATATATATTATATTATACAGTAGTGACATCACCGCTCTCCAAATATATATTATATTATACAGCAGTGACATCACCGCTCTCCAGATATATATTATATTATACAGTAGTGACATCACCGCTCTCCAGATATATATATATTATACAGTAGTGACATCACCGCTCTCCAGATATATATATATTATATTATACAGGAGGTGACATCACCGCTCTCCAGATATATATATTATATTATACAGGAGGTGACATCACCGCTCTCCAGATATATATTATATTATACAGTAGTGACATCACCGCTCTCCAGATATATATTATATTATACAGTAGTGACATCACCGCTCTCCAGATATATATTATATTATACAGTAGTGACATCACCGCTCTCCAGATATATATTATATTATACAGCAGTGACATCACCGCTCTCCAGATATATATTATATTATACAGGAGGTGACATCACCGCTCTCCAGATATATATTATATTATACAGTAGTGACATCACTGCTCTCCAGATATATATTATATTATACAGTAGTGACATCACCGCTATCCAGATATATATTATATTATACAGGAGGTGACATCACCGCTATCCAGATATATATTATATTATACAGGAGGTGACATCACTGCTCTCCAGATATATATTATATTATACAGTAGGTGACATCACCGCTCTCCAGATATATATTATATTATACAGTAGTGACATCACTGCTCTCCAGATATATATTATATTATACAGTAGGTGACATCACCGCTATCCAGATATATATAATATTATACAGTAGTGACATCACCGCTATCCAGATATATATTATATTATACAGGAGGTGACATCACTGCTCTCCAGATATATATTATATTATACAGGATATGACATCACTGCTCTCCAGATATATTATATTATACAGTAGTGACATCACCGCTCTCCAGATATGTATTATATTATACAGTAGTGACATCACTGCTCTCCAGATATATATTATATTATATTATACAGGAGGTGACATCACCGCTATCCAGATATATATTATATTATACAGGAGGTGACATCACTGCTCTCCAGATATATATTATATTATACAGTAGGTGACATCACCGCTCTCCAGATATATATTATATTATACAGTAGTGACATCACCGCTCTCCAGATATATATTATATTATACAGTAGTGACATCACCGCTCTCCAGATATATATATTATACAGTAGTGACATCACCGCTCTCCAGATATATATTATATTATACAGTAGTGACATCACTGCTCTCCAGATATATATTATATTATACAGTAGTGACATCACCGCTCTCCAGATATATATTATATTATACAGGAGGTGACATCACCGCTCTCCAGATATATATTATATTATACAGGAGGTGACATCACTGCTCTCCAGATATATATTATATTATACAGGAGGTGACATCACCGCTCTCCAGATATATATATTATATTATACAGTAGTGACATCACCGCTCTCCAGATATATATTATATTATACAGGAGGTGACATCACCGCTCTCCAGATATATATTATATTATACAGTAGTGACATCACTGCTCTCCAGATATATATTATATTATACAGGAGGTGACATCACCGCTCTCCAGATATATATATTATATTATACAGTAGTGACATCACCGCTCTCCAGATATATATTATATTATACAGGAGGTGACATCACCGCTCTCCAGATATATATTATATTATACAGTAGTGACATCACCGCTCTCCAGATATATTATATTATACAGGAGGTGACATCACCGCTCTCCAGATATATATTATATTATACAGTAGTGACATCACCGCTCTCCAGATATATATTATATTATACAGTAGTGACATCACTGCTCTCCAGATATATATTATATTATACAGTAGTGACATCACTGCTCTCCAGATATATATTATATTATACAGTAGTGACATCACCGCTCTCCAGATATATATTATATTATACAGGAGGTGACATCACCGCTCTCCAGATATATATTATATTATACAGGATATGACATCACTGCTCTCCAGATATATATTATATTATACAGTAGTGACATCACCGCTCTCCAGATATATATTATATTATACAGGAGATGACATCACTGCTCTCCAGATATATATTATATTATACAGTAGTGACATCACTGCTCTCCAGAGATATATTATACAGTAGTGACATCACCGCTCTCCAGATATATATTATATTATACAGTAGTGACATCACCGCTCTCCAGATATATATTATATTATACAGGAGGTGACATCACCGCTCTCCAGATATATATTATATTATACAGGAGGTGACATCACCGCTCTCCAGATATTTATTATATTATACAGTAGTGACATCACCGCTCTCCAGATATATATTATATTATACAGTAGTGACATCACCGCTCTCCAGATATATATTATATTATACAGTAGTGACATCACCGCTCTCCAGATATATATTATATTATACAGGATATGACATCACTGCTCTCCAGATATATATTATATTATACAGTAGTGACATCACCGCTCTCCAGATATATATTATATTATACAGGAGATGACATCACTGCTCTCCAGATATATATTATATTATACAGTAGTGACATCACTGCTCTCCAGAGATATATTATACAGTAGTGACATCACCGCTCTCCAGATATATATTATATTATACAGTAGTGACATCACCGCTCTCCAGATATATATTATATTATACAGGAGGTGACATCACCGCTCTCCAGATATATATTATATTATACAGTAGTGACATCACCGCTCTCCAGATATATATTATATTATACAGTAGTGACATCACCGCTCTCCAGATATATATTATATTATACAGTAGTGACATCACCGCTCTCCAGATATATATTATACAGTAGTGACATCACCGCTCTCCAGATATATATTATATTATACAGGAGGTGACATCACTGCTCTCCAGATATTTATTATATTATACAGTAGTGACATCACCGCTCTCCAGATATATTATATTATACAGTAGTGACATCACCGCTCTCCAGATATATATTATATTATACAGTAGTGACATCACCGCTCTCCAGATATATATTATATTATACAGTAGTGACATCACCGCTCTCCAGATATATATTATATTATACAGTAGTGACATCACCGCTCTCCAGATATTTATTATATTATACAGCAGTGACATCACTGCTCTCCAGATATATATTATATTATACAGTAGTGACATCACTGCTCTCCAGATATATATATTATATTATACAGTAGTGACATCACCGCTCTCCAGATATATATTATATTATACAGTAGTGACATCACCGCTCTCCAGATATATATTATATTATACAGGAGGTGACATCACTGATCTCCAGATATATATTATATTATACAGGAGGTGACATCACTGCTCTCCAGATATATATTATATTATACAGTAGTGACATCACCGCTATCCAGATATATATTATATTATACAGGAGGTGACATCACTGCTCTCCAGATATTTATTATATTATACAGTAGTGACATCACCGCTCTCCAGATATATTATATTATACAGTAGTGACATCACCGCTCTCCAGATATATATTATATTATACAGTAGTGACATCACCGCTCTCCAGATATATATTATATTATACAGTAGTGACATCACCGCTCTCCAGATATATATTATATTATACAGTAGATGACAATTACTTTCCAGATATAACTATTATCTAGATGTCAGTGATGTCATCTCATACACGATATGACCTATATAATATCTGGAGAGAAGTGATGTCATCTCCTGCACACTATAGATTTTATTATACAGCAATGACATCACTGCTCTCTATATACAGGTGACCTTCATAGATACGGATCGCACCTTCTCCATCTTTCCAGTTTTGCTAATTCCATATCTCCTAGGAAAAAAAAAAAAAGATTAATGTTTGCACTGAACAATATCCTGATATTTTATAATTGCCGTCACTATCCCAATCACATGACACGTGCGGCAGATGAAGACAATGTATATAATAGCAGCCGTTCTACACACAGTGAGGAGACACATGATATTAGTTATTACTCTGCACCAATCACAAGTGTCTATTAGATAAAGGGGTCGGTACATCTATTAAAGCTCATCCCTTATCCTCCCCCATCATCTACTCAGCTCTATCCTCCTCCCATCATCTACTCAGCTCTATCCTCCTCCCATCCTCTACTCAGCTCTATCCTCCCCCCATCATCTACTCACCTCTATCCTCCTCCCATCCTCTACTCAGCTCTATCCTCCCCCATCATCTACTCAGCTCTATCCTCCCCCCATCATCTACTCAGCTCTATCCTCCTCCATCATCTACTCAGCTCAATCCTCCTCCCATCATCTACTCAGCTCTATCCTCCTCCCATCATCTACTCAGCTCTATCCTCCCCCATCATCTACTCAGCTCTATCCTCCTCCCATCATCTACTCAGCTCTATCCTCCCCCATCATCTACTCAGCTCTATCCTCCCCCATCATCTACTCAGCTCTATCCTCCCCCATCATCTACTCAGCTCTATCCTCCCCCATCATCTACTCAGCTCTATCCTCCCCCATCATCTACTCAGCTCTATCCTCCCCCATCATCTACTCAGCTCTATCCTCCTCCCATCATCTACTCAGCTCTATCCTCCTCCCATCATCTACTCAGCTCTATCCTCCTCCATCATCTACTCAGCTCTATCCTCCTCCCATCATCTACTCAGCTCTATCCTCCTCCCATCACCTACTCAGCTCTATCCTCCCCCATCATCTACTCAGCTCTATCCTCCCCATCATCTACTCAGCTCTATCCTCCTCCATCATCTACTCACCTCTATCCTCCCCCCATCATCTACTCAGCTCTATCCTCCTCCATCATCTACTCAGCTCTATCCTCCCCCCATCATCTACTCAGCTCTATCCTCCTCCCATCATCTACTCAGCTCTATCCTCCTCCCATCATCTACTCAGCTCTATCCTCCTCCCATCATCTACTCAGCTCTATCCTCCTCCCATCATCTACTCAGCTCTATCCTCCCCCATCATCTACTCAGCTCTATCCTCCCCCATCATCTACTCAGCTCTATCCTTCCCCATCATCTACTCAGCTCTATTCTCCTCCCATCATCTACTCAGCTCTATCCTCCTCCCATCATCTACTCAGCTCTATCCTCCCCCATCATCTACTCAGCTCTATCCTCCTCCCATCATCTACTCAGCTCTATCCTCCCCCCATCATCTACTCAGCTCTATCCTCCCCCATCATCTACTCAGCTCTATACTTCCCCATCATCTACTCAGCTCTATCCTCCCCCATCATCTACTCAGCTCTATCCTCCCCCATCATCTACTCAGCTCTATCCTCCCCCATCATCTACTCAGCTCTATCCTCCCCCATCATCTACTCAGCTCTATCCTCCCCCATCATCTACTCAGCTCTATCCTCCCCCATCATCTACTCAGCTCTATCCTCCTCCCATCATCTACTCAGCTCTATCCTCCTCCCATCATCTACTCAGCTCTATCCTCCTCCATCATCTACTCAGCTCTATCCTCCCCCCATCATCTACTCAGCTCTATCCTCCCCATCATCTACTCAGCTCTATCCTCCCCCCATCATCTACTCAGCTCTATCCTCCTCCATCATCTACTCAGCTCAATCCTCCTCCCATCATCTACTCAGCTCTATCCTCCTCCCATCATTTACTCAGCTCTATCCTCCCCCATCATCTACTCAGCTCTATCCTCCTCCATCATCTACTCAGCTCTATCCTCCTCCCATCATCTACTCAGCTCTATCCTCCTCCATCATCTACTCAGCTCTATCCTCCCCCATCATCTACTCAGCTCTATCCTCCTCCATCATCTACTCAGCTCTATCCTCCTCCCATCACCTACTCAGCTCTATCCTCCTCCCATCATCTACTCAGCTCTATCCTCCTCCCATCATCTACTCAGCTCTATCCTCCTCCCATCATCTACTCAGCTCTATCCTCCTCCCATCATCTACTCAGCTCTATCCTCCTCCCATCATCTACTCAGCTCTATCCTCCCCCCATCATCTACTCAGCTCTATCCTCCTCCCATCACCTACTCAGCTCTATCCTCCTCCCATCATCTACTCAGCTCTATCCTCCTCCCATCATCTACTCCGCTCTATCCTCCCCCGTCATCTACTCAGCTCTATCCTCCTCCTCCATCATCTACTCAGCTCTATCCTCCTCCCATCACCTACTCAGCTCTATCCTCCTCCCATCATCTACTCAGCTCTATCCTCCTCCCATCATCTACTCAGCTCTATCCTCCTCCCATCATCTACTCCGCTCTATCCTCCTCCCATCATCTACTCAGCTCTATCCTCCTCCTCCATCATCTACTCAGCTCTATCCTCCTCCCATCACCTACTCAGCTCTATCCTCCTCCCATCATCTACTCAGCTCTATCCTCCTCCCATCATCTACTCAGCTCTATCCTCCTCCCATCATCTACTCAGCTCTATCCTCCTCCCATCATCTACTCAGCTCTATCCTCCTCCCATCATCTACTCAGCTCTATCCTCCTCCCATCATCTACTCAGCTCTATCCTCCTCCCATCACCTACTCAGCTCTATCCTCCTCCCATCATCTACTCAGCTCTATCCTCCTCCCATCATCTACTCAGCTCTATCCTCCTCCCATCATCTCCTCAGCTCTATCCTCCTCCCATCACCTACTCAGCTCTATCCTCCTCCCATCATCTACTCCGCTCTATCCTGAGACAGGATTAGTGCCCCCTGCAGGCGGCCGCCATGTCATGCAGACTATGCTATACCTGACATGCAGCGCTCAGTACTCACATGTGGGAGGGGCCCATCATATAAGAGAAAGATAAATCTGACAGGAGAAAACTAAATACACCCCGGGGGAGGACATGACCTCTCAGAACCCCCTGCAGTGGTGGTAATAACCCCGTCCACCAGAGGGCAGCACCTGCCGTATTCCAGGAGAGTGGAGTGAACCCGCGACTCCTCATCAGTTATCTCCGCCGCGTCGTCCTGGCGCTTGTATCTCCTGCGCGGTTTGTAGATCTCCTGCGGAGAGAGGGAGGAGGTCAGGAGGTCTCCCCCCCTACTAATGTATGGTATATGCTCTTTACACTACATACAAACACTACAATACAGTGTTTCCCAACTAGGGTGCCTCCAGCTGTTGCAAAACTACAACTCCCAGCCTTTGGCTGTCCAGGCATGCTGGGAGTTGTAGTTTTGCAACAGCTGGATGCACCCTGGTGGGGAAACACTGAACTACATCCTCCACTACAGCCATAACCAAAAGGGAAACACAGGGTTAAACTTACAAAGGTCTCGTTGAGGGTCTTCATGGCTTTCTCCCTCCGGCTTGTAAATTTGGTGTCCTGTTAAGATAAAGCGAGACTGAAATGTTGGAAATAATGCACGGTGCAGCGCCCCCTGGGGGTATACTGGTGGTAATGATGCTCGGTGCAGCGCCCCCTGGGGGTATACTGGTGGTAATGATGCTCGGTGCAGCGCCCCCTGGGGGTATACTGGTGGTAATGATGCTCGGTGCAGCGCCCCCTGGGGTATACTGGTGATAATGATCCAGCGCCCCCTGGGGTATACTGGTGATAATGATCCAGCGCCCCCTGGGGTATACTGGTGATAATGATGCAGCGCCCCCTGGGGTATACTGGTGATAATGATCCAGCGCCCCCTGGGGTATACTGGTGATAATGATGTACGCACCCTGGGGTATACTGGTGATAATGATGCAGCGCCCCCTGGGGTATACTGGTGATAATGATGCACGGTACAGCGCCCCCTGGGGTATACTGGTGATAATGATGCAGCGCCCCCTGGGGTATACTGGTGATAATGATGTACGGTGCAGCGCCCCCTGGGGTATACTGGTGATAATGATGCAGCGCCCCCTGGGGGTATACTAGTGATAATAATGCACGGTGCAGCGCCCCCTGGGGTATACTGGTGATAATGATGCAGCGCCCCCTGGGGGTATACTAGTGATAATGATGCAGCGCCCCCTGGGGGTATACTAGTGATAATGATGCAGCGCCCCCTGGGGGTATACTAGTGATAATGATGCAGCGCCCCCTGGGGGTATACTAGTGATAATGATGCAGCGCCCCCTGGGGGTATACTAGTGATAATGATGCAGCGCCCCCTGGGGGTATACTAGTGATAATGATGCAGCGCCCCCTGGGGGTATACTAGTGATAATGATGCAGCGCCCCCTGGGGGTATACTAGTGATAATAATGCACGGTGCAGCGCCCCCTGGGGTATACTGGTGATAATGATGTACAGTGCAGCGCCCCCTGGGGTATACTGGTGATAATGATGTACGGTGCAGCGCCCCCTGGGGTATACTGGTGATAATGATGTACGGTGCAGCGCCCCCTGGGGTATACTGGTGATAATGATGTACGGTGCAGCGCCCCCTGGGGTATACTGGTGATAATGATGTACGGTGCAGCGCCCCCTGGGGTATACTGGTGGTAATGATGCACGGTGCAGCGCCCCCTGGGGTATACTGGTGATAATGATGCAGCGCCCCCTGGGGGTATACTAGTGATAATGATGCAGCGCCCCCTGGGGGTATACTAGTGATAATGATGCAGCGCCCCCTGGGGGTATACTGGTGATAATAATGCACGGTGCAGCGCCCCCTGGGGTATACTGGTGATAATGATGCAGCGCCCCCTGGGGTATACTAGTGATAATGATGCAGCGCCCCCTGGGGGTATACTAGTGATAATGATGCAGCGCCCCCTGGGGGTATACTAGTGATAATGATGCAGCGCCCCCTGGGGGTATACTAGTGATAATAATGCACGGTGCAGCGCCCCCTGGGGTATACTGGTGATAATGATGTACAGTGCAGCGCCCCCTGGGGTATACTGGTGATAATGATGCACGGTGCAGCGCCCCCTGGGGTATACTGGTGATAATGATGCACGGTGCAGCGCCCCCTGGGGTATACTGGTGATAATGATGTACAGTGCAGCGCCCCCTGGGGTATACTGGTGATAATGATGCACGGTGCAGCGCCCCCTGGGGTATACTGGTGATAATGATGTACAGTGCAGCGCCCCCTGGGGTATACTGGTGATAATGATGCACGGTGCAGCGCCCCCTGGGGTATACTGGTGATAATGATGTACAGTGCAGCGCCCCCTGGGGTATACTGGTGATAATGATGCACGGTGCAGCGCCCCCTGGGGTATACTGGTGATAATGATGCACGGTGCAGCGCCCCCTGGGGTATACTGGTGATAATGATGTACAGTGCAGCGCCCCCTGGGGTATACTGGTGATAATGATGTACGGTGCAGCGCCCCCTGGGGTATACTGGTGATAATGATGTACGGTGCAGCGCCCCCTGGGGTATACTGGTGGTAATGATGTACGGTGCAGCGCCCCCTGGGGTATACTGGTGATAATGATGTACGGTGCAGCGCCCCCTGGGGTATACTGGTGATAATGATGCACGGTGCAGCGCCCCCTGGGGTATACTGGTGATAATGATGCAGCGCCCCCTGGGGTATACTGGTGATAATGATGTACAGTGCAGCGCCCCCTGGGGTATACTGGTGATAATGATGCACGGTGCAGCGCCCCCTGGGGTATACTGGTGATAATGATGTACAGTGCAGCGCCCCCTGGGGTATACTGGTGATAATGATGTACGGTGCAGCGTCCCCTGGGGTATACTGGTGATAAGGATGTACGGTGCAGCGCCCCCTGGGGTATACTGGTGATAATGATGCAGCGCCCCCTGGGGTATACTGGTGGTAATGATGCAGCGCCCCCTGGGGTATACTGGTGGTAATGATGCTCGGTGCAGCGCCCCCTGGGGTATACTGGTGATAATGATGCAGCGCCCCCTGGGGTATACTGGTGATAATGATGCTCGGTGCAGCGCCCCCTGGGGTATATTGGTGATAATGATGCAGCGCCCCCTGGGGTATACTGGTGATAATGATGCAGCGCCCCCTGGGGTATACTGGTGATAATGATGCAGCGCCCCCTGGGGTATACTGGTGATAATGATGCAGCGCCCCCTGGGGTATACTGGTGGTAATGATGCTCGGTGCAGCGCCCCCTGGGGTATATTGGTGATAATGATGCAGCGCCCCCTGGGGTATATTGGTGATAATGATGCAGCGCCCCCTGGGGTATACTGGTGATAATGATGCAGCGCCCCCTGGGGTATACTGGTGATAATGATGCAGCGCCCCCTGGGGGTATACTGGTGATAATGATGCAGCGCCCCCTGAGGGTATACTGGTGATAATGATGCAACGCCCCCTGGGGTATACTGGTGATAATGATGCAGCGCCCCCTGGGGGTATACTGGTGATAATGATGCAGCGCCCCCTGGGGTATACTGGTGATAATGATGCAGCGCCCCCTGGGGTATACTGGTGATAATGATGTACGGTGCAGCGTCCCCTGGGGTATACTGGTGATAAGGATGTACGGTGCAGCGCCCCCTGGGGTATACTGGTGATAATGATGCAGCGCCCCCTGGGGGTATACTGGTGATAATGATGCAGCGCCCCCTGGGGGTTGCAGTCGCTCTGTATATCTAAAATTTGTGCCTCCAGGATTTGTTCTTTAGGAAACAAGGAAATCGCTTTGGCCCCTGTCAGGTGACACATGATGGGGCCCGGACACTGACCTCAGGGAGACTGTGATCCTTCTGGAACTGGGAGACGGAGTACGAGCGGATGTAATCTCCCATCTCCTGCCGCGTCTCGATGGCGCGTTTCACCAACCACTGCCAGGGACAAGACAAAAGTCATCAGGTGCCCACAGATCCAGCTTATGTGATCAACAACCTCCATGTCCAGAGCACCCATATAACCAGGGCCCACAGTACCCCCAGAACCAGCGCCCACAGTACCCCCGAACCAGCACCCACATGACCCCCAGAACCAGCGCCCACAGTACCCCCAGAACCAGGGCCCACAGTACCCCCGAACCAGCACCCACATGACCCCCAGAACCAACACCCACAGTACCCCCAGAACCAGCGCCCACAGTACCCCCAGAACCAGCACCCACATGACCCCCAGAACCAGCGCCCACAGTAACCCCAGAACCAGCACCCACAGTACCCCCAGAACCAGCACCCACAGTACCCCCAGAACCAAGGCCCACAGTACCCCCAGAACCAGCACCCCGAGAACCAGCACCCACAGTACTCCCAGAACCAGTACCCCCAGAACCAGGGCCCACAGTAACCCCAGAACCAGCACCCACAGTACCGCCAGAACCAGCGCCCACAGTACCCCCAGAACCAGCACCCCGAGAACCAGCACCCACAGTACTCCCAGAACCAGTACCCCCAGAACCAGGGCCCACAGTATCCCCAGAACCAGCACCCACAGTACCCCCAGAACCAGGGCCCACAGTACCCCCACATTAACCAGAGCCACCACATCCCCAACATGCCCGTAGCACCCCCACTACCAAACACAGCACAAAGACCAGAGACTTTCAGCGGGTAACATCGCCCCCTACAGCTCATTACCTGGATGACGGGGAAGATGTGGATGAAGTCCAGACCTTGGATCTGATGCGGCTCCAGACGGTGCGGACATTTCATTTTCGGTAAAACAGACACAATCTTCTCAGTTAACGCTCTGAAAGGACAAAACGCAGAGAGTGAGGCCGTCCCTAGAGACACAGAACGTCACCGAGAGCATCAGAGACACAGGACGTCACCAAGAGCATCAGAGTCACAGGACGTCACCAAGAGCATCAGAGACACAGGACGTCACCAAGAGCCTCAGAGACACAAGACGTCACCAAGAGCATCAGAGACACAGGACGTCACCAAGAGCATCAGAGACACAGGACGTCACCGAGAGCATCAGAGACACAGGACGTCACCGAGAGCATCAGACACAGGACGTCACCAAGAGCATCAGAGACACAGGACGTCACAAAGAGCATCAGAGACACAGGACGTCACAAAGAGCATCAGACACAGGACGTCACCAAGAGCATCAGAGGCACAGGACGTCACCAAGAGCATCAGAGACACAGGACGTCACCAAGAGCATCAGAGGCACAGGATGACACCAAGAGCATCAGACACAGGACGTCACCAAGAGCATCAGAGACACAGGACGACACCAAGAGCATCAGACACAGGACGTCACCAAGAGCATCAGAGACACAGGACGTCACCAAGAGCATCAGAGACACAAGACGTCACCAAGAGCATCAGAGACACAGGACGTCACCAAGAGCATCAGAGACACAGGACGTCACCAAGAGCATCAGAGACACAGGACGTCACCAAGAGCATTAGAGACACAGGACGTCACCAAGAGCATCAGAGACACAGAACGTCACAAAGAGCATCAGAGACACAGGACGTCACAAAGAGCATCAGAGGCACAGGACGTCACCGAGAGCATCAGAGGCACATGACGTCACCGAGCATCAGAGACACAGGAAGTCACCAAGAGCATCAGAGACACAGGACGTCACAAAGAGCATCAGAGACACAGGACGTCACCAAGAGCATCAGAGACACAGGACGTCACCAAGAGCATCAGAGACACAGGACGTCACCAAGAGCATCAGAGACACAGGACGTCACCAAGAGCATCAGAGACACAGGACGTCACCAAGAGCATCAGAGACACAGGACGTCACCAAGAGCATCAGAGACACAGGACGTCACCAAGAGCATCAGAGACACAGGACGTCACCAAGAGCATCAGACACAGGACGTCACCAAGAGCATCAGAGACACAGGACGTCACCAAGAGCATCAGAGACACAGGACGTCACAAAGAGCATCAGAGACACAGGACGTCACAAAGAGCATCAGACACAGGACGTCACCAAGAGCATCAGAGGCACAGGACGTCACCAAGAGCATCAGAGACACAGGACGTCACCAAGAGCATCAGAGGCACAGGATGACACCAAGAGCATCAGACACAGGACGTCACCAAGAGCATCAGAGACACAGGACGTCACCAAGAGCATCAGAGACACAGGACGTCACCAAGAGCATCAGAGACACAGTACGTCACCAAGAGCATCAGAGACACAGGACGTCACCAAGAGCATCAGAGACACAGGACGTCACCAAGAGCATCAGAGACACAGGACGTCACCAAGAGCATCAGAGACACAGGACGTCACCAAGAGCATCAGAGGCACAGGACGTCACCAAGAGCATCAGAGGCACAGGACGTCACCAAGAGCATCAGAGACACAGGACGTCACCAAGAGCATCAGAGACACAGGACGTCACCAAGAGCATCAGAGACACAGGACGTCACCAAGAGCATCAGAGACACAGGACGTCACAAAGAGCATCAGAGGCACAGGACGTCACCAAGAGCATCAGAGACACAGGACGTCACCAAGAGCATCAGAGGCACAGGACGTCACCAAGAGCATCAGAGACACAGGACGTCCCCAGCCAGACTCTGCACATCATGTCCAACCAACTATGGACTTACCTGCAGCTCCCAAATATTAACACCTGCTCAGCTGTATCCCTAAGGCAGTGTTTCCCAATCAGGGTGCCTCCAGCTGTTGCAAAACTACAACTCCGGACATGCTGGGAATTGAAGTTTAGCAACAGCTGGAAGCACCTTGGTTGGAAAGCACTGCCCTAATGTAAGCAGGTAAATAACCCTCCCCCAATACTCTCCCTCAGTCTATGGCACCACTGCTGCAGGTCCCTTTACTGCAGGGATAGCCCCGCCCCCTCAGTGACATCAGGGATAGCCCCGCCCCCAGTGACATCAGGGATAGCCCCGCCCCCAGTGACATCAGGGATAGCCCCGCCCCCCAGTGACATCAGGGATAGCCCCGCCCCCCAGTGACATCAGGGATAGCCCCGCCTCCCCAGTGACATCAGGAATAGCCCCGCCTCCCCAGTGACATCAGGGATAGCCCCGCCCCCCAGTGACATCAGGGATAGCCCCACCCCCCAGTGACATCACTGCTCACTCACATCTTCTGGCCAATGGTTGAGTTCTCCTGGAAGAGCAGATCCACGTCAATGTCAAAGTTACAAGTGGTGATGCACCAGGTCATCCCGCCGACCACCTGCAGGAAGAACACGGGGGAGGTCACATGACAGGATGACGCCATTATCACAAACACCCCCCCCCCCCCCCCACACCCGTCAATCATCACCCGTCACCTTGTCAAATGGGGAGAGGCCTTTAATCCGGGCCCTGAAGTATCCGGCGGCCACCAGCAGCTCCAGGATCTCCACCAGCTTCACCTGCTGCTCCTCATCCTCCCGGGTCTCCACCTGAAGGGAAGTCACGTGACAGTCAGGGGTCCGCAGTCATGTGACAGTCAGGGGTCCGCAGTCATGTGACAGTCAGGGGTCCGCAGTCATGTGACAGTCAGGGGTCCGCAGTCATGTGACAGTCAGGGGTCCACAGTCATGTGACAGTCAGGGGTCCACAGTCATGTGACAGTCAGGGGTCCACAGTCATGTGACAGTCAGGGGTCCACAGTCATGTGACAGTCAGGGGTCCGCAGTCATGTGACAGTCAGGGGTCCGCAGTCATGTGACAGTCAGGGGTCTGCAACACCAGCCCCTCCTGTATACATAGATCTATACTGGGGGATACACGTATATACAATGGGGCCTTCACATACAGGGTGTATATACATACAGTGCATTATACAGGATAAATATACAGTGCATTATACAGGGGATATACAATATATTATACAGGGGATATACAATATAATATATATACATTATACAAGGGCTATATATACAGTGTATTGTACAGGGGATATACAATATAATATATATATACACATTATATAGGGGATATATATACAGTGTATTGTACAGGGGAGATATATATACATACAGTGTATTATACAGAGGATATATATAGTATATTAAACAGGAGATATACATATATACAATATATTATACAGGGGATATACAATATATTATACAGGGGATATACAATATAATATATATACATTATACAGGGGATATATATACAGTGTATTGTACAGGGGATATACAATATAATATATATACACATTATATAGGGGATATATATACAGTGTATTGTACAGGGGATATACAATATAATATATATACACATTATATAGGGGATATATATACAGTGTATTGTACAGGGGAGATATATATACATACAGTGTATTATACAGAGGATATATATATATAGTATACTAAACAGGAGATATACATATATACAATATATTATACAGGGGATATACAATATATTATATATACATTATACAGGGGATATATATACAGTGTATTATACAGGATAAATATACAGTATATTATACAGGGGATATACAATATAATATATATACATTATACAAGGGCTATATATACAGTGTATTGTACAGAAGATATATACAGTATACTAAACAGGGGATATACATATATACATTATATTATACAGGGGATATACAATATATTATACAGGGGATATATATACAGTACATTATACAGGGGATATATATATATATATATATATACGGTTTAATATACAGAGGATATACATATATATACAGTTTATTATACAGAGGATATATACAGTATACTAAACAGGGGATATACATATATACATTATAATATACAGGGGATATATATACAGTATACTAAACAGGGGATATACATATATACATTATAATATACAGGGGATATATATATATACAGTACATTATACAGGGGAGATTATATATATATATATATATATATATATATAATCAAGGTTTAATATACAGAGGATATACATATATACGGTTTATTATACAGAGGATATATACAGTACATTATACAGGGGATATACATATATACAGTACATTATACAGAGGATATACATATATACAGTACATTATACAGGGGATATACATATACATACAGTACATTATACAGAGGATATATACAGTACATTATACAGAGGATATACATATATACAGTACATTATACAGGGGATATATACAGTACATTATACAGGGGATATACATATATACAGTACATTATACAGAGGATATATACAGTATACTAAACAAATATATATGTTATATTATACAGGGGATATACAATATATTATACAGGGGAGATATATATATATGGTTTAATATACAGAGGATATATACAGTATACTAAACAGGGGATATACATACAGTGTATTATACAAGGGATATACATATATACAGTACATTATACAGGGGACACTAATTATATATATATCTCCATTATACAGGGGATATACATATATACAGTACATTATACAGGGGATATATATCTTGTATTATACAGGGGACACTAATTATATATATATATATATATATCTCCATTATACGGCGGCCGCTCCGCTCTGTACCTCGCTGTCTCCCCGGTTTCTGCTCATCCTCTCCGCCCTGCAGAGTCTCTTCTCCCAGCACCAAGAAGACTGGTGGAGCACGTGATCAGTCATATGATCGATCCAGGCAAAGTCACATGACGATGTCCGGAAAAAGAAAGAGCGAAGGCTTACTGACTCACAACGTCCAGCAGATGGCGCAGTGCAGTAAAATGATCTGGAGCTATAGGAGCGTCACGTCCAGCAGGTGTCGCTGTACATCGATATGACCAAGATGAGAGAAGCGAAGCATTCTGGAATCCCGCACTGACATGATAGGAGCTCGATGTCCAGTAGGTGGCGCTGTGTAGTGAAATGACCTAGATGATAGGAGAGCAGAGTCCAGCAGGTGGCGCTGTGTAGTGAGATGATCTTAGATTGGAGCGCAGTGTCCAGCAGGTGGCGCTGTGTAATGATATGATTCTAGATGATAGAAGCGCAGTGTCCAGCAGGTGGCGCTGTGTAATGATATGATTCTAGATGATAGGAGCGCAGTGTCCAGCAGATGGCGCTGTGTAGTGATAATATCCTAAATGATAATAGTCCAGCAAGTGGCGCTGTGTAGGGATATGATCTTAGATAGAAGCACAGTGTCCAGTAGGTGGCGCTGTGTAGGGATATGATCTTAGATAGAAGCACAGTGTCCAGTAGGTGGCGCTGTGTAGGGATATGATTCCAGATGATAGGTGCGCAGTGTCCAGCAGGTGGTGCTGTGTAATGATATGATTCTAGATGATAGGAGCGCAGTGTCCAGCAGGTGGCGCTGTGTAGTGATATGATTCTAGATGATAGGAGCACAGTGTCCAGCAGATGGCGCTGTGTAGGGATATGATCCTAGATGATAGGTGCGCAGTGTCCAGTAGGTGGCGCTGTGTAGTGATATGATTCTAGATGATTGGAGCGCAGTGTACAGCAGGTGGCGCTGTGTAGTGAGAGGATTCTAGATGATAGGAGCACAGTGTCCCGCAGGTGGCGCTGTGTAGGGATATGATCTTAGATAGAGCACAGTGTCCAGCAGGTGGCACTGTGTAATGATATGATTCTAGATGATAGGAGCGCAGTGTCCAGCAGGTGGTGCTGTGTAATGATATGATTCTAGATGATAGGAGCGCAGTGTCCAGCAGGTGGTGCTGTGTAATGATATGATTCTAGATGATAGGAGCGCAGTGTCCAACAGGTGGCGCTGTGTAGGGATATGATCTTAGATAGGAGCACAGTGTCCAGCAGATGGCGCTGTGTAATGATATGATCCTAGATGATATGTGCGCAGTGTCCAGTAGGTGGCGCTGTGTAGGGATATGATTCTAGATGATAGGTGCGCAGTGTCCAGCAGGTGGCGCTTTGTAATGATATGATTCTAGATGATAGGAGCGCAGTGTCCAGCAGGTGGCGCTGTGTAGTGATATGATTCTAGATGATAGGAGCGCAGTGTCCAGCAGGTGGCGCTGTGTAGGGATATGATCCTAGATGATAGGTGCGCAGTGTCCAGTAGGTGGCGCTGTGTAGTGATATGATTCTAGATGATTGGAGCGCAGTGTACAGCAGGTGGTGCTGTGTAGGGATATGATTCTAGATGATAGGTGCGCAGTGTCCAGTAGGTGGCGCTGTGTAGTGATATGATTCTAGATGATTGGAGCGCAGTGTACAGCAGGTGGTACTGTGTAGGGATATGATCCTAGATAGGAGCACTGTGTCCAGCAGGTGGCGCTGTGTAGTGAGAGGATTCTAGATGATAGGAGCGCAGTGTCCAGCAGGTGGTGCTGTGTAATGATATGATTCTAGATGATAGGAGCGCAGTGTCCAACAGGTGGCGCTGTGTAGGGATATGATCTTAGATAGGAGCACAGTGTCCAGCAGATGGCGCTGTGTAATGATATGATCCTAGATGATATGTGCGCAGTGTCCAGTAGGTGGCGCTGTGTAGGGATATGATTCTAGATGATAGGTGCGCAGTGTCCAGTAGGTGGCGCTGTGTAGTGATATGATTCTAGATGATAGGTGCGCAGTGTCCAGCAGGTGGCGCTGTGTAGGGATATGATCCTAGAATATAGGAGTTTGATAGTAGCACAGTGTCCAGCAGGTGGCGCTGTGTAGTGAAATGATCCTAGATAGGAGCACAGTGTCCAACAGGTGGCGCTGTGTAGTGATATAATTCTAGATGATAAGAGCGCAGTGTCCAGCAGGTGGCGCTGTGTAATGATATGATCCTAGATGATAGGAGCGCAGTGTCCAGTAGGTGGCGCTGTGTAGTGATATGATTCTAGATGATAGGTGCGCAGTGTCCAGCAGGTGGCGCTTTGTAATGATATGATTCTAGATGATAGGAGCACAGTGTCCAGTAGGTGGCGCTGTGTAATGATATGATTCTAGATGATAGGAGCGCAGTGTCCCACAGGTGGCGCTGTGTAGTGATAATATCCTAAATGATAATAGCGCAGAGTCCAGCAAGTGGCGCTGTGTAGGGATATGATCTTAGATAGAAGCACAGTGTCCAGCAGGTGGCGCTGTGTAATGATATGATCCTAGATGATAGTAGCACAAAGCCCAGCGGGTGGCGCTGTGTAGGGATATGATCCTAGATGATAAGAGCGCAGTGTCCAGTAGGTGGCGCTGTGTAGGGATATGATTCTAGATGATAGGTGCGCAGTGTCCAGCAGGTGGCGCTGTGTAGTGATATGATCCTAGATGATATGTGCGCAGTGTCCAGTAGGTGGCGCTGTGTAGTGATATGATTCTAGATGATAGGTGCGCAGTGTCCAGCAGGTGGCGCTTTGTAATGATATGATTCTAGATGATAGGAGCACAGTGTCCAGTAGGTGGCGCTGTGTAATGATATGATTCTAGATGATAGGAGCGCAGTGTCCCACAGGTGGCGCTGTGTAGTGATAATATCCTAAATGATAATAGCGCAGAGTCCAGCAAGTGGCGCTGTGTAGGGATATGATCTTAGATAGAAGCACAGTGTCCAGCAGGTGGCGCTGTGTAATGATATGATCCTAGATGATAGTAGCACAAAGCCCAGCGGGTGGCGCTGTGTAGGGATATGATCCTAGATGATAAGAGCGCAGTGTCCAGTAGGTGGCGCTGTGTAGGGATATGATTCTAGATGATAGGTGCGCAGTGTCCAGTAGGTGGCGCTGTGTAATGATATGATCCTAGATGATAGGAGCACAGTGTCCAGTAGGTGGCGCTGTGTAATGATATGATTCTAGATGATAGGTGCGCAGTGTCCAGCAGGTGGCGCTGTGTAATGATATGATTCTAGATGATAGGTGCGCAGTGTCCAGTAGGTGGCGCTGTGTAGGGATATGATCCTAGATGATAAGAGCACAGTGTCCAGTAGGTGGCGCTGTGTAGGGATATGATTCTAGATGATAGGAGCACAGTGTCCAGTAGGTGGCGCTGTGTAATGATATGATTCTAGATGATAGGTGCGCAGTGTCCAGCAGGTGGCGCTGTGTAATGATATGATCCTAGATGATATGTGCGCAGTGTCCAGTAGGTGGCGCTGTGTAGTGATATGATTCTAGATGATAGGTGCGCAGTCTCCAGCAGGTGGTGCTGTGTAGGGATATGATTCTAGATGATAGGAGCACAGTGTCCAGCAGGTGGCGCTTTGTAATGATATGATTCTAGATGATAGAAGCGCAGTGTCCAGCAGGTGGCGCTGTGTAATGATATGATTCTAGATGATAGGAGCGCAGTGTCCCACAGGTGGCGCTGTGTAGTGATAATATCCTAAATGATAATAGCGCAGAGTCCAGCAAGTGGCGCTGTGTAGGGATATGATCTTAGATAGAAGCACAGTGTCCAGCAGGTGGCGCTGTGTAATGATATGATCCTAGATGATAGGAGCGCAGTGTCCAGTAAGTGGCGCTGTGTAGGGATATGATTCTAGATGATATGTGCGCAGTGTCCAGTAGGTGGCGCTGTGTAGTGATATGATTCTAGATGATAGGAGCGCAGTGTACAGCAGGTGGTGCTGTGTAATGATATGATTCTAGATGATAGGTGCGCAGTGTCCAGTAGGTGGCGCTGTGTAGTGATATGATTCTAGATGATAGGAGCGCAGTGTACAGCAGGTGGTGCTGTGTAGGGATATGATCCTAGATAGGAGCACAGTGTCCCGCAAGTGGCGCTGTGTAGTGAGATGATTCTAGATGATAGGAGTACAGTGTCCCGCAGGTGGCGCTGTGTAGGGATATGATCTTAGATAGAGCACAGTATCCAGCAGGTGGCACTGTGTAATGATATGATTCTAGATGATAGGAGCACAGTGTCCAGCAGGTGGCACTGTGTAATGATATGATTCTAGATGATAGGAGCACAGTGTCCAGCAGGTGGTGCTGTGTAATGATATGATTCTAGATGATAGGAGCACAGTGTCCAACAGGTGGCGCTGTGTAGGGATATGATCTTAGATAGGAGCACAGTGTCAAGCAGATGACGCTGTGTAATGATATGATCCTAGATGATATGTGCGCAAAGTCCAGTAGGTGGCGCTGTGTAGTGATATGATTCTAGATGATAGGTCCGCAGTGTCCAGCAGGTGGCGCTGTGTAGGGATGTGATCCTAGAATATAGGAGTTTGATAGTAGCACAGTGTCCAGCAGGTGGCGCTGTGTAGTGAAATGATCCTAGATAGGAGCACAGTGTCCAACAGGTGGCGCTGTGTAGTGATATAATTCTAGATGATAAGAGCACAGTGTCCAGCAGGTGGCGCTGTGTAATGATATGATCCTAGATGATATGTGCGCAGTGTCCAGTAGGTGGCGCTGTGTAGTGATATGATTCTAGATGATAGGTGCGCAGTGTCCAGCAGGTGGCGCTTTGTAATGATATGATTCTAGATGATAGGAGCACAGTGTCCAGTAGGTGGCGCTGTGTAATGATATGATTCTAGATGATAGAAGCACAGTGTCCAGCAGGTGGCGCTGTGTAATGATATGATCCTAGATGATAGTAGCACAAAGCCCAGCGGGTGGCGCTGTGTAGGGATATGATCCTAGATGATAAGAGCGCAGTGTCCAGTAGGTGGCGCTGTGTAGGGATATGATTCTAGATGATAGGTGCGCAGTGTCCAGCAGGTGGCGCTGTGTAATGATATGATCCTAGATGATAGGAGCACAGTGTCCAGTAGGTGGCGCTGTGTAATGATATGATTCTAGATGATAGGAGCGCAGTGTCCAGTAGGTGGCGCTGTGTAGTGATATGATTCTAGATGATAGGAGCGCAGTGTACAGCAGGTGGTGCTGTGTAGGGATATGATCCTAGATAGGAGCACAGTGTCCCGCAAGTGGCGCTGTGTAGTGAGATGATTCTAGATGATAGGAGCACAGTGTCCAGCAGGTGGCGCTGTGTAGGGATATGATCTTAGATAGAGCACAGTGTCCAGCAGGTGGCACTGTGTAATGATATGATTCTAGATGATAGGAGCACAGTGTCCAGCAGGTGGTGCTGTGTAATGATATGATTCTAGATGATAGGAGCGCAGTGTCCAGCAGGTGGTGCTGTGTAATGATATGATTCTAGATGATAGGAGCGCAGTGTCCAGCAGGTGGTGCTGTGTAATGATATGATTCTAGATGATAGGAGCACAGTGTCCAGCAGGTGGTGCTGTGTAATGATATGATTCTAGATGATAGGAGCGCAGTGTCCAGCAGGTGGTGCTGTGTAATGATATGATTCTAGATGATAGGAGCACAGTGTCCAGCAGGTGGTGCTGTGTAATGATATGATTCTAGATGATAGGAGCACAGTGTCCAGCAGGTGGTGCTGTGTAATGATATGATTCTAGATGATAGGAGCGCAGTGTCCAGCAGGTGGTGCTGTGTAATGATATGATTCTAGATGATAGGAGCACAGTGTCCAGCAGGTGGTGCTGTGTAATGATATGATTCTAGATGATAGGAGCACAGTGTCCAGCAGGTGGTGCTGTGTAATGATATGATTCTAGATGATAGGAGCACAGTGTCCAGCAGATGGCGCTGTGTAGTGATATGATTCTAGATGATAGGAGCGCAGTGTCCAGCAGGTGGTGCTGTGTAATGATATGATTCTAGATGATAGGAGCACAGTGTCCAACAGGTGGCACTGTGTAATGATATGATCCTAGATGATAGGAGCACAGTGTCCAGCAGATGGCGCTGTGTAATGATATGATCCTAGATGATATGTGCGCAGTGTCCAGTAGGTGGCGCTGTGTAGTGATATGATTCTAGATGATAGGTCCGCAGTGTCCAGCAGGTGGCGCTGTATAGGGATATGATCCTAGAATATAGGAGTTTGATAGTAGCACAGTGTCCAGCAGGTGGCACTGTGTAGTGAAATGATCCTAGATGATAAGAGCGCAGTGTCCAGCAGGTGGCGCTGTGTAATGATATGATCCTAGATGATATGTGCGCAGTGTCCAGTAGGTGGCGCTGTGTAGTGATATGATTCTAGATGATAGGTGCGCAGTGTCCAGCAGGTGGCGCTTTGTAATGATATGATTCTAGATGATAGGAGCACAGTGTCCAGTAGGTGGCGCTGTGTAATGATATGATTCTAGATGATAGGAGCGCAGTGTCCCACAGGTGGCGCTGTGTAGTGATAATATCCTAAATGATAATAGCGCAGAGTCCAGCAAGTGGCGCTGTGTAGGGATATGATCTTAGATAGAAGCACAGTGTCCAGCAGGTGGCGCTGTGTAATGATATGATCCTAGATGATAGTAGCACAAAGCCCAGCGGGTGGCGCTGTGTAGGGATATGATCCTAGATGATAAGAGCGCAGTGTCCAGTAGGTGGCGCTGTGTAGGGATATGATTCTAGATGATAGGTGCGCAGTGTCCAGCAGGTGGCGCTGTGTAATGATATGATCCTAGATGGTAGGAGCACAGTGTCCAGTAGGTGGCGCTGTGTAATGATATGATTCTAGATGATAGGAGCGCAGTGTCCAGTAGGTGGCGCTGTGTAGTGATATGATTCTAGATGATAGGAGCGCAGTGTACAGCAGGTGGTGCTGTGTAGGGATATGATCCTAGATAGGAGCACAGTGTCCCGCAGGTGGCGCTGTGAAGTGAGATGATTTTAGATGATAGGAGCACAGTGTCCCGCAGGTGGCGCTGTGTAGGGATATGATCTTAGATAGAGCACAGTGTCCAGCAGGTGGCACTGTGTAATAATATGATTCTAGATGATAGGAGCACAGTGTCCAGCAGGTGGTGCTGTGTAATGATATGATTCTAGATGATAGGAGCGCAGTGTCCAGTCGGTGGCGCTGTGTAGTGATATGATTCTACATGATAGGAGCGCAGTGTACAGCAGGTGGTGCTGTGTAGGGATATGATCCTAGATAGGAGCACAGTGTCCCGCAGGTGGCGCTGTGTAGTGAGATGATTTTAGATGATAGGAGCACAGTGTCCCGCAGGTGGCGCTGTGTAGGGATATGATCTTAGATAGAGCACAGTGTCCAGCAGGTGGCACTGTGTAATGATATGATTCTAGATGATAGGAGCACAGTGTCCAGCAGGTGGTGCTGTGTAATGATATGATTCTAGATGATAGGAGCGCAGTGTCCAGCAGGTGGTGCTGTGTAATGATATGATTCTAGATGATAAGAGCGCAGTGTCCAGCAGGTGGCGCTGTGTAATGATATGATTCTAGATGATAGGAGCGCAGTGTCCAACAGGTGGCGCTGTGTAGGGATATGATCTTAGATAGGAGCACAGTGTCCAGCAGGTGGTGCTGTGTAGGGATATGATTCTAGATGATAGGAGCACAGTGTCCAGCAGGTGGCGCTTTGTAATGATATGATTCTAGATGATAGGAGCGCAGTGTCCAGCAGGTGGCGCTGTGTAATGATATGATCCTAGATGATATGTGCGCAGTGTCCAGTAGGTGGCGCTGTGTAGTGATATGATTCTAGATGATAGGTGTGCAGTGTCCAGCAGGTGGTGCTGTGTAATGATATGATTCTAGATGATAGGAGCGCAGTGTCCCACAGGTGGCGCTGTGTAGTGATAATATCCTAAATGATAATAGCGCAGAGTCCAGCAAGTGGCGCTGTGTAGGGATATGATCTTAGATAGAAGCACAGTGTCCAGCAGGTGGCGCTGTGTAATGATATGATCCTAGATGATAGTAGCACAAAGCCCAGCGGGTGGCGCTGTGTAGGGATATGATCCTAGATGATAAGAGCGCAGTGTCCAGTAGGTGGCGCTGTGTAGGGATATGATTCTAGATGTTAGGTGCGCAGTGTCCAGCAGGTGGCGCTGTGTAATGATATGATCCTAGATGATAGGAGCACAGTGTCCAGTAGGTGGCGCTGTGTAATGATATGATTCTAGATGATAGGAGCGCAGTGTCCAGTCGGTGGCGCTGTGTAGTGATATGATTCTACATGATAGGAGCGCAGTGTACAGCAGGTGGTGCTGTGTAGGGATATGATCCTAGATAGGAGCACAGTGTCCCGCAGGTGGCGCTGTGTAGGGATATGATCTTAGATAGAGCACAGTGTCCAGCAGGTGGCACTGTGTAATGATATGATTCTAGATGATAGGAGCACAGTGTCCAGCAGGTGGTGCTGTGTAATGATATGATTCTAGATGATAGGAGCGCAGTGTCCAGCAGGTGGTGCTGTGTAATGATATGATTCTAGATGATAAGAGCGCAGTGTCCAGCAGGTGGCGCTGTGTAATGATATGATTCTAGATGATAGGAGCGCAGTGTCCAACAGGTGGCGCTGTGTAGGGATATGATCTTAGATAGGAGCACAGTGTCCAGCAGGTGGCGCTGTGTAATGATATGATCCTAGATGATATGTGCGCAGTGTCCAGTAGGTGGCACTGTGTAGTGATATGATTCTAGATAATAGGTGCGCAGTGTCCAGCAGGTGGTGCTGTGTAGGGATATGATTCTATATGATAGGAGCACAGTGTCCAGCAGGTGGCGCTTTTTAATGATATGATTCTAGATGATAGGAGCGCAGTGTCCAGCAGGTGGCGCTGTGTAATGATATGATCCTAGATGATATGTGCGCAGTGTCCAGTAGGTGGCGCTGTGTAGTGAAATGATTCTAGATGATAGGTGTGCAGTGTCCAGCAGGTGGTGCTGTGTAGGGATATGATTCTAGATGATAGGAGCGCAGTGTCCCACAGGTGGCGCTGTGTAGTGATAATATCCTAAATGATAATAGCGCAGAGTCCAGCAAGTGGCGCTGTGTAGGGATATGATCTTAGATAGAAGCACAGTGTCCAGCAGGTGGCACTGTGTAATGATATGATCCTAGATGATAGTAGCACAAAGCCCAGCGGGTGGCGCTGTGTAGGGATATGATCCTAGATGATAAGAGCGCAGTGTCCAGTAGGTGGCGCTGTGTAGGGATATGATTCTAGATGATAGGTGCGCAGTGTCCAGTAGGTGGCGCTGTGTAATGATATGATTCTAGATGATAGGAGCGCAGTGTCCAGTAGGTGGCGCTGTGTAGTGATATGATTCTAGATGATAGGAGCGCAGTGTACAGCAGGTGGTGCTGTGTTGGGATATGATCCTAGATAGGAGCACAGTGTCCCGCAGGTGGCGCTGTGTAGTGAGATGATTCTAGATGATAGGAGCACAGTGTCCCGCAGGTGGCGATGTGTAGGGATACGATCTTAGATAGAGCACAGTGTCCAGCAGGTGGCACTGTGTAATGATATGATTCTAGATGATAGGAGCGCAGTGTCCAGCAGGTGGTGCTGTGTAATGATATGATTCTAGATGATAGGAGCACAGTGTCCAGCAGGTGGCGCTGTGTAATGATATGATTCTAGATGATAGGAGCGCAGTGTCCAGCAGGTGGCGCTGTGTAATGATATGATTCTAGATGATAGGAGCGCAGTGTCCAACAGGTGGCGCTGTGTAGGGATATGATCTTAGATAGGAGCACAGTGTCCAGCAGGTGGCGCTGTGTAATGGTATGATTCTAGATGATAGGAGCGCACTGTCCAGCAGGTGGTGCTGTGTAATGATATGATTCTAGATGATAGGTGCGCAGTGTCCAGCAGGTGGCGCTGTGTAGGGATATGATCCTAGAAGATAGGAGTTTGATAGTAGCACAGTGTCCAGCAGGTAGCGCTGTGTAGTGAAATGATCCTAGATAGGAGCACAGTGTCCAACAGGTGGCGCTGTGTAGTGATATAATTCTAGATGATAGGAGCGCAGTGTCCAGCAGGTGGCGCTGTGTAGTGATAAGATCCTAAATGCTAATAGCGCAGAGTCCAGCAGGTGGTACTGTGTAGTGATATGATCCAAGGTGATTGAAGCACAGTGTCCAGCAGGTGGCGCAGTGCAGTGATATGATCAGGAGTGATAAGTGCTTGGTTTCCAGCAGGTGGCCCTGTGCAGTGATATGATCAGGAGTGATAAGTGCTTGGTTTCCAGCAGGTGGCCCTGTGCAGTGATATAATCTGGAGTGATAGGAGCACTGTGTCCAGCAGGTGGCGCTGTGTAATGATATGATTCTAGATGATAGGAGCACAGTGTCCAGCAGGTGGTGCTGTGTAGTGATATGATTCTAGATGATAGGAGCGCAGTGTCCAGCAGGTGGCGCTGTGTAGTGATATCTCTTGATGATAGGAGCGCAGTGTCCAGCAGGTGGTGCTGTGTAATGATATGATTCTAGATGATAGGAGCACAGTGTCCCGCAGGTGGTGCTGTGTAGTGATAAGATCCTAAATGATAATAGCACAGAGTCGAGCAGGTGGCGCTGTGTAGGGTTATGATCTTAGATAGGAGCGCAGTGTCCAGCAGGTGGTGCTGTGTAATGATATGATTCTAGATGATAGGAGCGCAGTGTCCAGCAGGTAACGCTATGTAGTGATAAAATCCTAAATGATAATAGCGCAGAGTCCAGCAGGTGGTGCTGTGTAGTGATATGATTTATTGATGATAGGAGCGCAGTGTCCAGCAGGTGGCGCTGTGTAGTGATAAAATCCTAAATGATAATAGCACAGAGTCCAGCAGGTGGCGCTGTGTAGTGATATGATCCAGAGTGATTGAAGCACAGTGTTCAGCAGATGGTGCTCTGCAGTGATATGATCAGGAGTGATAAGTGCTTGGTTTCCAGCAGGTGCCGCTGTGTAGAAATATGATCCTAGAAGATAGGCGTTTGCTAGTAGCTCAAAGCCCAGCAGGTGGCGCTGTGTAATGATATGATTCTAGATGATAGGAGCGCAGTGTCCAGCAGGTGGCGCTGTGTAATGATATGATTCTAGGTGACAGGAGCGCAGTGTCCAGCAGGTGGCGCTGTGTAATGATATGATTCTAGATGATAGGAGCGCAGTGTCCAGCAGGTGGTGCTGTGTAGTGAGATGATCCTAGAAGATAGGAGTTTGATAGTAGCACAAAGTCCAGCAGGTGGCGCTGTGTAGGGATATAATTCTAGATGATAGGAGCGCAGTGTCCAGCAGGTGGCGCTGTGTAATGATATGATTCTAGATGATAGGAGCGCAGTGTCCAGCAGGTGGTGCTGTGTAGTGAGATGATCCTAGAAGATAGGAGTTTGATAGTAGCACAAAGTCCAGCAGGTGGTGCTGTGTAGGGATATAATTCTAGATGATAGGAGCACAGTGTCCAGCAGGTGGTGCTGTGTAGGGATATGATTCTAGATAGGAGCGCAGTGTCCAGCAAGTGGCGCTGTGTAATTATATGATTCTAGATGATAGGAGCGCAGTGTCCAGCAGGTGGTGCTGTGTAGGGATATGATTCTAGATAGGAGCACAGTGTCCAGCAGGTGGCGCTGTGTAATTATATGATTCTAGATGATAGGAGCGCAGTGTCCAGCAGGTGGTGCTGTGTAGGGATATGATTCTAGATAGGAGCGCAGTGTCCAGCAAGTGGCGCTGTGTAGGGATATGATCCTAGAAGATAGGAGTTTGATAGTAGCACAGTGTCCAGCAGGTAGCGCTGTGTAGTGAAATGATCCTAGATAGGAGCACAGTGTCCAACAGGTGGCGCTGTGTAGTGATATAATTCTAGATGATAGGAGCGCAGTGTCCAGCAGGTGGCGCTGTGTAGTGATAAGATCCTAAATGCTAATAGCGCAGAGTCCAGCAGGTGGTACTGTGTAGTGATATGATCCAAGGTGATTGAAGCACAGTGTCCAGCAGGTGGCGCAGTGCAGTGATATGATCAGGAGTGATAAGTGCTTGGTTTCCAGCAGGTGGCCCTGTGCAGTGATATGATCAGGAGTGATAAGTGCTTGGTTTCCAGCAGGTGGCCCTGTGCAGTGATATAATCTGGAGTGATAGGAGCACTGTGTCCAGCAGGTGGCGCTGTGTAATGATATGATTCTAGATGATAGGAGCACAGTGTCCAGCAGGTGGCGCTGTGTAATGATATGATTCTAGATGATAGGAGCACAGTGTCCAGCAGGTGGTGCTGTGTAGTGATATGATTCTAGATGATAGGTGCGCAGTGTCCAGCAGGTGGTGCTGTGTAGTGAGATGTTCCTAGAAGATAGGAGTTTGATAGTAGCACGATATCCAGCAGGTGGCGCTGTGTAGTGATATCTCTTGATGATAGGAGCGCAGTGTCCAGCAGGTGGTGCTGTGTAATGATATGATTCTAGATGATAGGAGCACAGTGTCCAGCAGGTGGCGCTGTGTAGGGATATGATTCTAGATTATAGGAGTTTGATAGTAGCTCAAAGTCCAGCAGGTGGCGCTGTGTAATGATATGATTCTAGATGATAGGAGCACAGTGTCCCGCAGGTGGTGCTGTGTAGTGATAAGATCCTAAATGATAATAGCACAGAGTCGAGCAGGTGGCGCTGTGTAGGGTTATGATCTTAGATAGGAGCGCAGTGTCCAGCAGGTGGTGCTGTGTAATGATATGATTCTAGATGATAGGAGCGCAGTGTCCAGCAGGTAACGCTATGTAGTGATAAAATCCTAAATGATAATAGCGCAGAGTCCAGCAGGTGGTGCTGTGTAGTGATATGATTTATTGATGATAGGAGCGCAGTGTCCAGCAGGTGGCGCTGTGTAGTGATAAAATCCTAAATGATAATAGCACAGAGTCCAGCAGGTGGCGCTGTGTAGTGATATGATCCAGAGTGATTGAAGCACAGTGTCCAGCAGATGGTGCTCTGCAGTGATATGATCAGGAGTGATAAGTGCTTGGTTTCCAGCAGGTGGCGCTGTGTAGAAATATGATCCTAGAAGATAGGCGTTTGATAGTAGCTCAAAGCCCAGCAGGTGGCGCTGTGTAATGATATGATTCTAGATGATAGGAGCGCAGTGTCCAGCAGGTGGCGCTGTGTAATGATATGATTCTAGGTGACAGGAGCGCAGTGTCCAGCAGGTGGCGCTGTGTAATGATATGATTCTAGATGATAGGAGCGCAGTGTCCAGCAGGTGGTGCTGTGTAGTGAGATGATCCTAGAAGATAGGAGTTTGATAGTAGCACAAAGTCCAGCAGGTGGCGCTGTGTAGGGATATAATTCTAGATGATAGGAGCGCAGTGTCCAGCAGGTGGCGCTGTGTAATGATATGATTCTAGATGATAGGAGCGCAGTGTCCAGCAGGTGGTGCTGTGTAGTGAGATGATCCTAGAAGATAGGAGTTTGATAGTAGCACAAAGTCCAGCAGGTGGTGCTGTGTAGGGATATAATTCTAGATGATAGGAGCACAGTGTCCAGCAGGTGGTGCTGTGTAGGGATATGATTCTAGATAGGAGCGCAGTGTCCAGCAAGTGGCGCTGTGTAATTATATGATTCTAGATGATAGGAGCGCAGTGTCCAGCAGGTGGTGCTGTGTAGGGATATGATTCTAGATAGGAGCACAGTGTCCAGCAGGTGGCGCTGTGTAATTATATGATTCTAGATGATAGGAGCGCAGTGTCCAGCAGGTGGTGCTGTGTAGGGATAAGATCCCAACTGATAATAGTGCAGAGTCCAGCAGGTGGCGCTGTGTAGTGATATGATTCTAGATGATAGGAAAGCAGTGTCCAGCAGGTGGTGCTGTGTAGTGATAAGATCCCAAATGATAATAGTGCAGAGTCCAGCAGGTGGTGCTGTGTAGGGATATGATTCTAGATGATAGGAGCGCAGTGTCCAGCAGGTGGCGCTGTGTAGTGAGATGATTCTAGATAGGAGCACAATGTCCAGCAGGTGGCGCTGTGTAGTGAGATGATGCTAGATAGGAGCACAGTGTCCAGCAGATGGCGCTGTGTAGTGATATGATTCTAGATGAAAGGAGCGCAGTGTCCAGCAGGTGGTGCTGTGTAGTGATATGATTCTAGATGATAGGAGAGCAGTGTCCAGCAGGTGGTGCTGTGTAGTGAGATGATTCTAGATGATAGGAGAGCAGTGTCCAGCAGGTGGCGCTGTGTAGTGATATGATTCTAGATGATAGGAGCACAGTGTCCAGCAGGTGGTGCTGTGTAGGGATATGATCCTAGAAGATAGGAGTTTGATAGTAGCACAAAGTCCAGCAGGTGGTGCTGTGTAATGATATGATTCTTGATGATAGGTGCGCAGTGTCCAGCAGGTGGTGCTGTTTAATGATATGGTTCTACATGATAGGTGTGCAGTGTCCAGCAGGTGGCGCTGTGTAGGGATATGATCCTAGAAGATAGGAGTTTGATAGTAGCACAGTGTCCAGCAGGTGGCGCTGTGTAGTGAAATTATCCTAGATAGGAGCACAGTGTCCAACAGGTGGCGCTGTGTAGTGATATGATTCTAGATGATAGGAGCGCAGTGTCCAGCAGGTGGCGCTGTGTAGTGATAAAATCCTAAATGATAATAGCGCAGAGTCCAGCAGGTGGCACTGTGTAGTGATATGATCCAAGGTGATTGAAGCACAGTGTCCAGCAGATGGTGCTCTGCAGTGATATGATCAGGAGTGATAAGTGCTTGGTTTCCAGCAGGTGGCGCTGTGCAGTGATATAATCCGGAGTGATAGGAGCACTGTGTCCAGCAGGTGGCACTGTGTAGGGATATGATCCGAGAAGATAGGAGTTTGATAGTAGATCAAAGTCCAGCAGGTTGCGCTTTGTAATGATATGATTCTAGATGATAGGAGCACAGTGTCCAGCAGGTGGTGCTGTGTAATGATATGAATCTAGATGATAGGTGCCCAGTGTCCAGCAGGTGGCGCTGTGTAGTCATATGATTCTAGATGATAGGTGAGCAGTGTCCAGCAGGTGGTGCTGTGTAGTAATAAGATCCCAAAGGATAATAGCGCAGAGTCCAGCAGGTGGCGCTGTGTAGGGATATGATCTTAGATAGGAGCACAGTGTCCAGCTGGTGGTGCTGTGTAGTGATATGATATAGAGTGATTGAAGCACAGTGTCCAGCAGGTGGTGCTCTGCAGTGATATGATCAGGAGTGATAGGAGCCCAGTGTCCAGCAGGTGGCGATCTGCAGTAATATGACACAGAGTGATAAGTGCATGGTGTCCAGCAGATGGCGCTTTGCATTCATATGATCCGAAGTGGTAGGAGCACAAAGTCCAGCAGGTGGTGCTGTGCAGTAATATGATCTAGAGTGATGCGTGCGTGGTGTCCAGCTGGTGGCGTTGTGCAGTGATATGATCTGGAGTGATAAGTGCTTGGTGTCCAGCAGGTGGCGCTGTGCAGTGATATAATCCAGAGTGGCAGAAGCCCAGTGTCCAGCCGGTGGCGCTGTACAGTGATATGATCTGGAGTGATAAGTGCATGGTGTCCAACAGGTGGCGCTGTACAGTGATATGATCTGGAGTGATAAGTGCATGGTGTCCAGCAGGTGGCGCTGTACAATGATATGATCTGGAGTGATAAGTGCATGGTGTCCAGCAGGTGGTGCTGTACAGTGATATGATCTGGAGTGATAAGTGCATGGTGTCCAGCAGGTGGCGCTGTACAGTGATATGATCTGGAGTTATAAGTGCATGGTGTCCAGCAGGTGGCGCTGTACAGTGATATGATCTGGAGTGATAAGTGTGTGGTGTCCAGCAGGTGGCGCTGTACAGTGATATGATCTGGAGTGATAAGTGCATGGTGTCCAGCAGGTGGCGCTGTACAGTGATATGATCTGGAGTGATAAGTGTGTGGTGTCCAGCAGGTGGCGCTCTACAGTGATATGATCTGGAGTGATAAGTGCATGGTGTCCAGCAGGTGGCGCTGTACAGTAATATGATCTGGAGTGATAAGTGCATGGTGTCCAGCAAGTGGCGCTCTACAGTGATATGATCTTAAGTGATAAGTGCATGGTGTCCAGCAGGTGGCGCTGTACAGTGATATGATCTGGAGTGATAAGTGCGTGGTGTCCAGCAGGTGGCGCTGTACAGTGATATGATCTGGAGTGATAAGTGCATGGTGTCCAGCAGGTGGCGCCGTACAGAGGTATGATCTGGAGTGATAAGTGCGTGGTGTCCAGCAGGTGGCGCTGTACAGTGGTATGATCTGGAGTGATAAGTGCGTGGTGTCCAGCAGGTGGCGCTGTACAGTGATATGATCTGGAGTGATAAGTGCGTGGTGTCCAGCAGGTGGCGCTCTGCTGTCATACAGCCCATAGGGCTACGTTGTCAGCACCGTCACCATTCTCCTTGCCTGCAGTTAGTGCAGCCGCCGTTTCTTTTGATGTATAGTCAGAGTGGCCACCATTTTATGTTTTGTGACTCGTCTGCCATTTCTTCTTCAGAATACTTGGCCCGGACACCATTTTGGTTACGTGCAGCCCGTCCATCCGCCATTTCTCCTTCCGTGTAGGCAGAGGCCCGCCATCGCCTCCCGATTGCTAATTACATGGCAGTAAACAAGCTTCGTTGTAAACGTGTTATCCAAACAATCCACCCGATCTATCAATCACGGTAATTACTGCGCACTCATGTGGTCGCACTCTGGACGGAGCACATAATTACACGGCCACTGAATGCATTATATTATCCAAACACTACCAGGAGATGGAAGCGACGTGTCAGGATGGATTTATTGTCTCCACTCAGTTCATCGCAGCTTCATCTCCACATTTATTTCATGTGTCATAAACTTTGCAACTTACAGGGACGTGAGATGAGCGGTGGCGGCGGCGCCTCTAATCTGCAATGCATCGCGGTGCTACGGCGCACAGCGGGGATGTATGATACGTGGTAATACACTGCCATATAGGACTGACAAAATACACTGTGATATATGGCTATGGAGTAATAGTCTAATGCCTAGGTCTCCAAACAGTGGATCTCCACCTGTTGCAAAACTACAACTCCCAGCATGCCCGGACAGCCAACGGCTGTCCGGGCATGCTGGGAGTTGTAGTTTTGCAAAATCTGGAGGTTCACAGTTTGAAGACCACTAGTCTCGTGATAATACAGTATAATTATGGTGCTGGCAACATATCTTGAAAATCCCTATTTACATTAACTACGGGAAAAGTCCAAACTTCTTAAATCTTTATTCCAACTCAAGACATGACAAAAAAATAAAAAATAAAAAAATGCATATATAGGACCCATTCAGCATGCTGTGATCACCCATTATCGCACAAAATAATTGTCATGTTGGAATACAGGTTCAGATTCTAATACAACACACAACAGGCACAGGGGCTAAGCAACAGAAGCAATGGATCAGGACCCATGCCATGGCGGAGTACTAAACAAAAACAGGTCTAAGGATGAGTCAAGATTCTATACAGATCAGGATACGCAGATTACACAGACTAGACACAGAAACAACACCAGGTATAGGGGCAAAGCAAGAGAAGCAATGGATCAGGACCCATACTGTGGCGGAGCACAAAACACACAAATATGTCTGAATATGAGTCACAATTCTATACAGATCAAGATACCCAGATTCTCGATTACACAGACTAGACACAGAAACAACACCGGGTATAAGGGCAAATCAAGAGAAGCAATGGATAAGGACCCATACCGTGGCGGAGCACAAAACACACAAACAGGTCTGAATACGAGTCAGGATTCTACACAGATCAAGATACACAGATTCTGGATTACACAGACTAGAAAAAGAAACAACACCAGTTATAGGGGAAAAGCAAGAGAAGCAATGGATCAGGACCTATATCATGGCACCTCACAAAACACACTAACAGGTGTGAATTCAAGTCAAGATTCAGGTTCACTGAACAGATACAAACTAGATATGATTAAACTGACCATAGTACGGATAAATATATGGATATATAGGATAGATCACTAGACAAACAAGAATAGGCTAAAAGCTATAAAAAAAAATGGGTTAAAACTAGAAAGCCATGGCTAAAACAAAGAAACAAGTCTGAACTAAATACAACAGGACTAAAACCAGATCAAAGCTGAAATCAAGAGCAAAAGACAGATGGCTGAGGAGAAATGAAATACCTCTCCTCAACTGCTAATTGGCCCGGGCCTGTAACTCCTCACTGACCAGAGGGCAACATGCCTGGCCAGGTGCGATCACTACAATAATGTTGACCTAATAATAATAATCCCCCTGGGTAACAGGGGCTTAAAGGGGTACTCCGGTGCTTAGACATCTTATCCCCTATCCAAAGTCACACCCCCGCCCCCGTGTGATGTCACGCTCCGCCCCTCAATGCAAGCCTACAGGAGGGGGCATGATAGCTGTCACACACCACCCGCCCTGTAGTCGCCGGTAATCAGTGCCGGAGCGAACACGCTCCGGGGACTGATTACAAACGGGGTGCCGCGTGCAAGATCACGGGGGTCCCTAGCGGCGGGACTCCCGCGATCAGGCATCTTATCCCCTATCCTTCCTGTACTTATTAGCTGCTGAATACTACAGCGGAAATTATTTTCTTTTTCAAACACAGAGCTGTCTGCTGACATCATGAGCACAGTGCTCTCTGCTGACATCTCTGTCCATTTTAGGAACTGTCCAGAACAGCATATGTTTGCTATGGGGATTTCCTTTTACTCTGGACAGTAGTAGGAGCGGAGATCGACTGCTTCAGTCTTGCGGAAGTTCCTGGTGAGAGCAAGAATATGGCGGATGCGCAGCAGACTACACGTGCAGAGAGTCCCAAGATGGCGCCGGAGATCCGGAGAGTCGTCGCCGCGGCGCACATATTCCAGGAGTTTGCGGACCATCTCCAGAAGATCTCCATGGGGGCCGAGGAGGCCTGCAACCCCGGCAGAAGGTACGCCAAAGTCATCAAGAGAGCTGTCGCCGGTGAGGCTGTCACCCCACCACCAGACCTGGGGATCCTGGGCAGAGATCTACACGGAGGTCTGGCAGCCCACAGCACAGCCCCAGTCACCACCGCTACCCAAGTGCTTATTTCGCGACGAACCAGCATTAGTCCCATTCATGAGGGACCATCTCCTACCCCTGCCAGGGAAGTCCTATCCTCCTGTCCCTGCAGCCCATGCCGAAAGGGCCAAACATGAGGACGAAGTGGCTGCCATAATGGAAGAGTTAAAGGAGCAGAGGAGAAGGGATTATGGCCCTAAAGTTATGTCATATGAAGTATGTCACATCCAGCAACAGGACACCAAGAGCCTCGCGGCCCTATATATCCAGAGGCTAGAACAATCCCGAGAGGGGGAGCCACTCCTAGAACAGCGAAGAGCTACAGTCGTCAAGTTTGACAGAGTGAGGGGGTATGGCACATTAATGGACTGTCACCATGGTGGTACTCTTCTGGTCAACAGGAAGAGAGACTATCTCCCTCCACTTCTACACTCCCTAGAGAGCGGGGAGATTGTAGAATACACCCCTGTACAGAGCCTACAAGGGGAATGGGCAGCAGCTGTCACAAGCCCAAGACTCCTACGCAAATCCACTTTGCCTATTTCCCCTCTGAAGATTGGCCCTTCAGTAAAGCTACCGTTGTCCCGTTGTCTGTAACTTGGCGTCAGTGTCTTAAGCATATGTGGTGTCCCGTACCGCATCCTATACGGTACCTATGTATGTGTGGGTCCCCATAGCCAAAGTCCCTAGGACGTAGGGATCCCTGTGACTTAATTAACCCCTTGTCGCCTCTATTTCTACTAATAGACCAGTGGTCTATATAAGGTTAATGTAAATATAATGATATATCTGTAAATGGTTAATTACCTGTGCCATAGCGTTGCAGGAACTGCAGGTCATGTGACTAGGTGAACTCTATGGTATTAAGCTTAAGGACCTTTGGAGGCCCTGTGACGTAAGCAATCCCATTACTCTCTGTAATGGTGAATGGCAGATGTTCGGACCAATTGGATTTGCCCCGCCCCCTGCCCATATAAGGGAGCAGCCGCCATGTTTCGCTCTCTTACCTCGTGGGCTTTCATGAGAGAAGGATCTGCGCAGCAACTAATGCAGTGAGTTAGGCCCGAGCCTTGCGGCAACGGCTGAACAATTCTAAGTCTAGAGTGTATCAATCCCCAGACACTCTGCAGCATCACCGGACCTAATAATACCCCTAAATCCGGACGGATCTGCAAATATCTACCCTAAATTCAGAGACTGTATGACTAGCTCAAGGTCCGCAACAACTGCCAGTCACTAAGCAAGATAAGGACTGTTTGTATGAGACTGTTACTGTGCCTTGGATACTGCAAGCACTTAAGTAAAGTTGTTCAAGTTCAATCTCTTTGTGGACCTTCAGTCATTTCATGCACCTATCATTACTGGGAAGGGCGGCGATAGACCTGAGCATTGACTCAGCATACCAGCCCTCAGCCTGGCGTCACAAACTATAGGTTTAACATTAACCCCTCCTATACCGATACCATACCACCACTACCATACACCCCCCCAAGGGCTACCACACATATGTTTGCTATGGGGATTTCCTTTTACTCAGTGTCTGAAGATTGGCACCCTCAGTAAAGCTACCGTTGTCTGTAACTTGGCGTCAGTGTCTTCATTGCCCCCGTGCCTAGCCCAGGATCCTAAACCACGCCCTGGCTCCTACCACCAAGCGTCAAGGGGAAAATCATCCAAGAAGAATGGTATCTTGAGACACCTGCTATGGACCCCAAGTATTTGTGTCAAGGGTCCTCTACAGAGGTGCCCAGGCCTACTCCTGGGGTTGACAAGGTTTGGCCTAACCAACGAGCACCAACTAAAGTGCCTCGGCCTACTCCTGCTGAGGAGGAAGTTTGGCCGGCCCAACAGGCACCAACACGTGATCCCTCAGTGGCGCAAGCTGCTGCTGTCCGGGTGGTGGTCACTGTGAGCCCGACCATGACCGAATCCAGTTTGTCCCTTGTGTCGTGGGATACACATGTCAGCCCCATGGAGGGGGCACAGTTTAGTGGTCCTAGGTACATGTCCCAGACTAGAAAGCAAGGTAACCGTCGAGGCTGGGATGGGAAGTTACCAGTCCACAGTATTTGAAAAGCATTACTATTGAGTCGTGAGACTGACTGTGTGCAGAAATCTTTGTTGTTTTCGGTTTTGCAACGTTTAAAGTGTACCTGTCAGATCCAACAACATTTTTTTTGAATACATCACTCAGTACCTAATCCTGACATGTACATGTAATTTTTATGTGTCTAGCACCTTTATTTATTTTTTATTACACTTTTAATTTAGCTCACTAGTCTGAATTCCTCTCAAAGGGAGGGGGCGTGGCCTCACTGTGCAGGTATCCGCCCCCTTCCTCTGTATGCTGTCTGCTCACATCTCCCCTAGCATTAGCAAAACTACAACTCCCAGCTTGTCCTCACTGACAGTAGCGGGACACAAGCTGACAGTGGGAGGATTTTTCCTCCAGCTCTGAGCCCTGCGCTCACAGCTGTCAATCAAGGAAGTGTGTCCATGACATAGGTGATGACTCATGGACACAGCAGGACTAGTATGTGTCCAAGCAGGCAGGGGGGCAGTTGTTTGACTGGCTTTTTCAGTATGAAATACTGAACATTTTCTAATGAAAGCAATTGCAAAACCTATTGGTTATAAATGCTTTACAACAAATCAAAAGTTTTTGTATCTGACAGTGCCCACTTAAGAAAAGCGCCTGACAAACTTGATAAGAAGTTTACTTGTAACCATATGAGTAAGTGTTCCTACCTGGCTTTTTAGCCGTGAACCTTTACTGAGAACTCAAAAATGTACCTGAACTGTAGAGCGGTACAATGAGAATTTGTACATATGACCAAAGTTATATATATAATTTATTTATTTATTTAGCCTATAATTTTTGTACCAATAAAAATTCGTGTTGGTATACTGTAATAAAACGTGTAAAATGTGTTTGTACAGAAATGGTTAAGGTGTACAGTGTCCTTATTTCTAGCGAGGTACAAATATAAACTTGCATACAAATAACAGGTAAGTACCACACATAGTATAATATAGTCGGTACACTATCACTAATCTAGTCAGTCAACATGTCTAGAAAGGACTGTAGTTTTGTACATTTTTCAGTCCACCAATGTTTATGATGTAATGTCTAATGTTGTCTCCTGTCCCAGTGTGCAGGATACTTTACTGGCCAGAAGGTATTCCTGATAACCTCACAACACACATGTAGTGGCAGAGGTACTCAAATGTATATATAATCAAAAAGTCTGGAGTCTGTGTATAGTGTTCTGGGGGTAAGTGTGTCACACCAAGGGACCCCAGTAGCCAAGGCATTGGGTAGATAGCCTCAGGCAGCCCAATCCGTAATGTTTTGCCAACTTGTTATATATATATAGTTGTTGAAAAATGTTGTGCAGGAGATTACAAGGTCAAAGATCTCCACACTGTCTAGAGCCCATATGGACTCATTGCTGTTTCCTAGACATAGAAAGGACATTGAAAACAAAATACCCCAGGAACTGTTAGTGGCCCCGGTGGGCACTTCGGTCCTCCACCCTCCAGGAGTGGGTGTAGAGGGCGACATTAATTAAGAGGGGGAGTTTATGGTGGCCCAGTACGGGATGGTGTTTCCCCGTACCTTCCTGCCCTGTAAGGCTGTCTCCCTCCATGTCCCCAGGGCCCCCTGCAGTTGTATTCCCCATATATATAACTTGCATATTTTATTGTGTATTGTAGCTTTAATAAATTTACCATGTGATTGTTACCCAGGAGGTACTAGTGACCAGCTGACCCCAAAGGTGACCTATGGGCTCCCTGCTAGTCTCCCTCTTATAAACCCTGGGGGGAGCTAGCCTCACTCTCTTTGAGCTCTGCTCTTGTTCCTGAGGTCCAGTCCAGTCAAGACGTCTCAGAGTGTGTGTCCAGAGCATTGTAGGCCTCAAGTCAAGTCCTGCAGCCTCAAGTCAAGTCCTGCAGCGTCAAGTCCTGCAGCCACATGTCAAGTCCTGCAGCCTCAAGTCAAGTCATGCAGCCCCAAGCCAAGTCCTGCAGCGTCAAGTTCTGCAGCCACAAGTCAAGTCCTGCAGCCACAGGTCAAGTCCTGCAGCCACAAGTCAAGTCCTGCAGCCACAAGTCAAGTCCTGCAGCCACAAGTCAAGTGCACAGTAAGCTAAAGTCATAGCCCTGTCAGTCAAGTCAAGTCTATTGTCTATCCAGCGTGGCCTGCACTAAATTCTCCCATCCACTACAAGTCCCAGCAATCCTGTGAGGTCTCTGTGTCACTGGTCACCTCCTTGGGTCCTGACTGTACTGTATAGACTTTACCATCTCTCATCCCTCAGTAAAGCTACCATTGTAACTTGGCGTCAGTGTCTTCATTGCCCCCGTGCCTAGCCCAGGATCCAGCGGTATACCTTCGGGTGATTAAAGCTAAACCACGCCCTGGCGTTATGAACACAAGGGGTTAATAACATCTGACTCTAGGGTAATAACATCTTCCCTCATCACACCCTCTACACCACTACCACAGTAATATACTGTATGATGGTTGAGTGATACCTGATGATAATGATCCCTGATGATCGGTGTAATACACTTGTATAGCGGTACGCTGCGGTCTAGTGTGTGGAGATGTTTCGCTCTCCGCTCAGGTGACAGGTGGGAGATTATCACCGTCCACTCAAGCAAAGTAAATGAAATTAATGGAATAAATTCCTCCTGTAATTAAGATGAAACTTCCTGCCAGCGTTCACCTTCCTGCACTAATTGTATCCAAATGATTTATCTTCCACATGCGAACATAATGATGAGGCCGGCGGCGTGTGACCGATGAAGGACGCGTTCTTCACCCAGGAGCCCGGGACCCCTCATCCTGCAATGCAAGGTCACTATGAAACATGGAGGACGGATCACTAATAATGAGAAATGACCATCATATCTCCAGCACATGGAGCTTCACTCCACCCTGACCCAGCCCTACAGTAGCCCCAAATCCAGCCTCACTCCACCCTGAACAAAGCCTATAGGAGCCCTAGATATAGCAGCACTCCAACCTGAACCAACCCTAGAGGAGCCCTAAATCCAGCCTCACTCCACCCTGAACAAAGCCTATAGGAGCCCTAGATATAGCAGCACTCCAACCTGAACCAACCCTAGAGGAGCCCTAAATCCAGCCTCACTTCACCCTGAACAAGGCCTATAGGAGCCCTAGATATAGCAGCACTTCACCCTGACCCAACCCTACAGTAGCCCCAAATCCAGTCTCACTCCACCCTGAACAAGGCCTATAGGAGCCCTAGATATAGCAGCACTTCATCCTGACCCAACCCTACAGTAGCCCCAAATCCAGCCTCACTCCACCCTGAACAAGGCCTATAGGAGCCCTAGATATAGCAGCACTTCACCCTGACCCAACCCTACAGTAGCCCCAAATCCAGTCTAACTCCACCCTGAACAAGGCCTATAGGAGCCCTAGATATAGCAGCACTTCACCCTGACCCAACCCTACAGTAGCCCCAAATCCAGCCTCACTCCACCCTGAACAAGGCCTATAGGAGCCCTAGATATAGCAGCACTTCACCCTGAACCAACCTTACAGGAGCCCTAAATCCAGCCTCACTCTACCCTGACCCAACCCTACAGGAGCCCTAGATATACCATCCCTTCACCATAATCCATCCTTTCAGAAGCCCTACATGCAGCCTCCCTCTACCATGACCTAAGGCTACAGGTGCCATCCATCCAGCTCCACTCTACCAAGACCATACCCTGCAGGTGTCCTGCATCCAGCCTTACTTCAGCAGGCCCTAACCCTACATATTTCCTCTATCTAGTCTGACTTCACCCTGGCCAAAGCTTATAAATGGCTTCCATCCCTCCTAACCAAAGCTTGCACGTGCCCTAACAGCTTACATGTGCTCTCCAATCCCGCCTCCCTCTACTCTGACCAAAACGTACAAGTGGTCTCCATCCAGCCTTACTCCAGCTAGACTAAACCCTACAAGGACCCGCCATCCAGCCTCATTCAACCCACAGCAAACCATACATAAGGTCTCATGCAGACTAATAATGGATGTAATGTCTTCTGTAACCACCTCTTGGTTCTCTTACTTTACACTATTTTGCACCAAATTTTTATAGCATTTTGCAGGACACCAGCCGCAGATGAGTATGTGATGGGGTCATTCAATTGGGCAGGGAACGTTTACACCCATTGACGACAACGCCGCCACTCTGCCATGCATGGTATAGGTGTTGTGTGAAAACATTCGCATCCATGGAGGACAGTCCGGGCTGCAGGCCCCATGTACACAGCTCCCCTCACTAATCCTCATTACCTTCTTACGGTGCAGGAGGCTGATTACTAAAAGAGATGAATGTGCTGTCACCGACGTATCACACTATAGATTCAGCCACTGCAGGATGCGCAGCGAGCGGGTCAGGGGTTAATTAAAGACATCCAAAGGTCACCGTGTGATTATGTGCATGCTGCTCTAGGTGATGCTGACAGGAGATTTATTCCCCGCAGATGACACCGGCAGATGGGATAATGCTCTGAGCAGGATGATGGATGCTCCTGCCGGAATATTACAAGTCGTGAGCGCGGCGGCCATAGGCGATGGAGAGATAAGATTACCCCGTGCAATAATCACCCGGCTCCTTCTGCTGAGAGGGCAAACATTATTTTATTCCTGGGAGAACGATGACAAGCGGCGCCGTGGAGGAATCTATTTACTGCCGCCTGTAGTGAAATATTCTAATGGCGCAGGCGTCCGGATCACTCCCGCCATTAACTGAGGACTAAACCAGGAGAGCCAGGGATCAAATCCTGCCCAGAGTCATCCCTGTAATGTCCTGTCCAAAAGTTCTCTGTGATCAGAGACACCATTACTCTGCCGCCTGGGAGCAGGTTTACATATCTGCAGCAGTGCCTCCACCCAACAGATCAACCAGGGTATGGATGTGGGGTCCCATTGGGAACATCTCTGAAGGGTTAATGAAACAGACACAAACGTAACTTAAAACTAGCTTTGTATTGTATAAAGAAAAACAACTATGTATAACATAACAAAACAGTAAGGTATTGTATAGCACAAATATCAGCCAAATGCAATGTGTATATAGGTCTCACCCACCGACAATATCACATAAGGCCCACCCAAATCTTTGTCCAACAGCTGTTGGGTACCTTCAGTTGGTGCACAATGAATAAATGAGGCCCTTACAAAGTCCTGCTCCATAGTATCACTTGGAGTAGGCTAAATACAGGCTTTAAAATGTCAGCTAACCGATATAAAAGGTCTTTTATCGATATGTTAGTTGAGGGTTCCCTGTTGTGGCACAGAGAGAGTAGGAAGGGTTTCAGACTTACCCTTCCACAGGCTGTAAATCAAGTCAGTCCAGCTTTAAAGGGGTTCTCCACCATAAGGTGATTTTAGTACGTACCTGGCAGACAGTAATGGACATGCTTAGGAAGGATCTGCACTTGTCTTGGGGCTAAATGTTGTGAGATTACCATAACACTGTGGCTTGCTTTTTGTGAACTGGTATTTCCTGTTTGAGTTTTCTTCTTTTGCCTACAAATCCCATAATTCCATTTTCCTCCCTCTCACACATCAGCCACCCCACCCATTGAAACAAAAATGAGCTGCATCCATTCAAAAGACCTGTGGTTTTCAATCAGGATGCCTACAGCTGTTGCATTATTTGCAGATTGATCTCTCTCCCACCAAGCAATCCCTCCACCCATTGAAGCAGACAGGCTCCCTGTCATCAGCTGACTAGTGAGTCAGGTCTCGGCCGCATTGCAACCTGGGAAAAATCTGAGACAACAGTAATTTTGTATGCTGTTAAAAATAAATAATGGGGTAAAAAATCACATAAGAATTGTGAGAAAATCACACACAGGTACAAACACTATATTATGAACTACACTAACTTTACAGCCCCTGGAATACCCCTTTAAGTTTCTCTTTACTGCTTACAAAGGGCATTTCTGCTACCAGCTCTGGATCTTGATCAACTCGCTAGCAGATTCCCCTCAGCTGCTGCAGCACTCTTTGAACCAAGATCCTAACAGGCTGTTCCTCTGTGTCCTCTCTCTGTTCTCTCTTGCTGAACTCTGATCCAAGATAGCCACAAGCACATGTCCAGACTCATCCTTCCCCAGTTTTAGTCACTGCTCAGTTCATTTGCTTGTGCAGTCTTCCATCTACATGTATTGCAGGGTAAAACACGACAATAATCCCAGGGGTTACATGCTTCCCCTTGAAAAATGCCTGCCTACCACTGGCAAGTCCAAACCAGGAGGCTTTAAAAAATTAAACAGTATACCGCATCCTATACACAGTACTGACTAGCACAATGACATCCTAGCTATCTAACTGATCTAAGACATAGAATGAATAACATTTACCACTTCAGCTAACACGTGTAGGAAGGTGGTCATGATAGCTGTTCTCAGCTTAACTCAGTGTCGCTTAACTGGGCTCTCCTATATTACTGTGGTATGGGGTGTGATGCAGGGCAGATGGAATTAATCCCTTGTAATTAATCCTGTGGTGCCAGGGCGTGGTTTATCCTCAATACCAACCTAAGGTATATCACTGGATCCTGGGCTAGGCACGGGGGGCAATAATGACTCTGACGCCAAGTTACGGACAACAGTAGCTTTACTGAGTGACAGATGGTACAGTCTATACAGTGTAGCCCGGCCCACGGAGGTGACCAGTGACTTCAGAGACCTTAAGGGCTTGCTGGAACTTGTAGTAGAATGGGACAATTTAGTGCAGGCCACGCTGACTTGACAGATGACTTCGACTAGACTGACTTGTGACTGACAATGCTGTGACTTACTTGAAGCTTGTGGCTGCAGACTTGACTTGAGGCCTCCTATGACTCCAGATACACTCCTAGACTCGACTGCACTGGACCTCAGCTTAGAAGAAAGAGAGAGAGCAGAGGCTCCACCCAGGGCTTTTATGGGGGAGACTCTGGTGGGGTCCCATAGGTCACCCTTAAGTCACCTGGTCACTGATACCTCCTGGGTAACAATCACATGACAACTCACATGATAACTGGTGATCACGTTAACCTTTCTCAAAGATACAAAATTTTTATATACATAACATAGGGGATAATATACAATTACAGCAGAACAGATGCGGGGGGGGGGGGGGGGGGGGGGGGTTTCTGACACTCCAGCAAGGTTAGCAACTCCTGTACTGGGCCACCAAAAACTCCCCCTCTTAAATACAGCCATCCTCGATGCCCAGTCCTGGAGGGCGGACGACTGGAAGTGGCCATTGGGCCTAGACTGACAGTTCCTGGGGCATTATTGTTGAATGTCCTTCACAGGTCGGAATAAAAAGAACTGAGACAAGTCCATGTAGTATTTTTGTGAAAATGTCCATACATGTTCCTTTCAATAACAGGACATAAACATGTGGGATTCATTACCCTTATAACTACATTTTTATCACATTTAATATACTTGAGTCAGATCAGGCTGCCTGAGGCTCTCTACCTGATGACTTAGCTACTGGGGCCCCTCAGCACTAACCACTTCTCCCCAGAACTCTATACATGTTTTTATATAACATACCAGTGTTACCTTTATATGCAGCAACTCTGTCACTCTACGTGCTTTATTTATATTTTCAGGGGAACCCTCTGGCCAGGAGAGTACCCTGTACACGTGGAAAGGAGAAATGGTGAATTATGGACTGGAGATGTACATGTTAGATACAGTCCTAACTAGGCATTTGACTAGCTTTTATAATACATTATGTAAGCTGACTGAATTAGACTGTGTTATACTGACAACTTTGTACACAGCACTACCATTATTCTTTATACCTACTGTAGCTGGTAGTTGTCCTTGCGCCGACCTTTGGGATCTATGCAACACCACCTCTGGAGAATCTGAAACTCTTGAGATTTCTGAAGCTCTTGGGACTTCTGGAGCTGCAGCTGGCTCTCCCTCAACGAACTCAGGAGCTGGTATTAGTTCATGACTGGCTGGACTCAGAGTCGCTGGCAGCTGTGCTGGAGAGGCTGGTGACAGGGTTGGCACTCTGGAGACTGGAGGCTGGAGCCAATGGTGACAAGACTGGGACTGGTGTGGAGACTAATGTGGGTTGAACCAGCCCCGGGGTTGGTGAGACACAGAAGATCGCAGGCTGATTTGGAGAAAACATGGTGAAATCATTAGATGGGTGGGTTCCCTCGCCCAGGACATACTCTTTTGCAGGCCTGACAGCTGGAGGAGGTGGCGCTAGGAGCATTGGTAGATCTTCTTTGAGACATAACTTGCTTCGATTCCATTGAATGACTTGTGGCTCATACCCAGGTTTTGGCACTTCGTACACATCAGACTCAGGATAGGGTATGGCCATCACCATGTATGGTTCTGTTTCCCAGATAGAATCTAGCTTGTCGGTCCTTGGAAACTTCCGTAGCCACACTTTATCGCCCAATTGAAGTGGTTTGGTAGAGGCATGACGGTTATAGTCCTCTTGTTGCCTCTGTTGAGCCTCGCACATCTATTTACTGACAATTTCTTTGGCTTCTTGGATCCTTCTCTGGTGGTCAGAGACCCATTCTAGGGAGGCTTGCGGAGAGTTGTTGAACGGGGCCTGGAGCCCAAATGTCCGGTCTTTTGGCAGCTGCCCATGTCACCCCATCATCAAGTAGAAAGGGGTATACCCTGTAGAACAAGCATGTCAAACTCAAAGGCTAACTTGGGCCAAAAAAACAAGGTTTAAGTTTATGTGGGCCACATCCAAAAAAGGATGTAGTAACGCTGGCCCTTGAATTCTGGGAGTGTGACGGGAGCGAACATCAATACGAGGCCCCCACATTAGGTGTAGTATAGTTTCCCCACATTAGGTTGGCAGTATAGTTCCCCCACATTAGGTTGGCAGTATAGTTCCCCCACATTAGGTTGGCAGTATAGTTCCCCCACATTAGGTTGGCAGTATAGTTCCCCCCCATTAGGTTGGCAGTATAGTTCCCCCATTAGGTTGGCAGTATAGTTCCCCCACATTAGGTGCAGTATTGTTCCCCCACATTGGGTTGGCAGTAAAGTTCCCCCACATTAGGTTGGCAGTATAGTTCCCCCACATTAGGTTGGCAGTATAGTTCCCCCACATTGGGTGCAGTTTAGTTCCCCACATTAGGTGCAGTATAGTTCCCCACATTAGGTTGGCAGTATAGTTCCCCACATTAGGTGCAGTATAGTTCCCCCCCATTAGGTGCAGTATAGCTCCCCCCCCCCCATTAGGTTGAGATTTCCCATGGAAGCAGGAGAAAAGATCCTCGTAGCGGCGCTTACTCGGTGGTTGCTGGCAGTAGCCGGGAGAGGTGTATATAGCCTCAGTCGGCAAGAAGTGATAGCAGACAGGTTAAAAATAATAAACCAAGGATTTTATTTGAGGGACTACGCGTTACGAGGGGCAAGACCCCCTCTTCATCAGGTCCCTCTAATAAAATCCTTGGTTTATTATTTTTTACCTGTCCGCTATCGCTTCTTGCCGACTTGGAGTAGAACCCAATTGGAGTAGAACATCTGGGCCGCTGTCTTGGCTGTGAGGTATTTAACGGGTACCACGACAACCCATTTGGAGTGATACACCATGGTGAGAGCATAAGTGTACCCGGACCGGGTAGGAGACAACTTGACGTGGTCTAGAGTGACCAACTGATTAGGCTTTTCACTCTGGATGGAGTGGAGGGGTGCTCTTGCGTCCTTGCGCACATTTTTGGTGACGTTACAGACAGCACACTCACTGCACCATTTCTCAATGTCGCTCTGCATTCCAATCCAGTAAAATCTTCGCCTGACAGTAGCCTCGGTCTTGTGGACTCCAAAGTGTCCCGACTGATCATGATATGCATTGAGAACCATCACCGGGTCTCTTTCGGGGACCAGAATCTAATGAAGTCAATCACCAGAGACCGGATCCAAAGAATTTTGGTATAACAATCCCTTATGCATGAACAGTCACTTCCTCTGTTGCCACAGACGTTTCAACTCGTAGTCAGACTTGGCCCAACGTAGATTGGTTGGTACCTTTTTCATCAGGAGGTAGTCCAACAGATCCCCCATGACTCGACTTTTGTCTTGTAGAGTCTTCCAGGTGTATAGGTCTTCTTGGATCTTCTCTGACCTGGGTTCACCGTCCTCAAGGGCGGTCACAACATTCTGATTCCCAAACTTCAGGTAAAATGGAGGCTTCTCCACGTCTTCCCACTCGTCTTCGACAGGTGATTCTTCGCCGGGGGTCATCTGAGACAGTAAATTGGCGTTGACATTTGACTTGCCGCTCCTGTACTTGATGGTGAAACTCTAATTGGCCAATCTTGAGGCCCAATGCTGCTCGATGGCACCCAACTTGGCAGTATTCACATGGGTATACACCAAAAATAGAGGCCAGAAGATAATGGTCAGAAAAATATTAATCTTTATTACAAAAACATGCTTAAAGAGTTAAACAGATTAAAACAACAACAGTGAGAGAACGGTTACACATACATAAAAACGAGAGATTAGGATATCGCATAAGGCGCCTGATAATAGTTGTGAACCTACATGATAATAGGAAAAAGAAAGGGTCACAAATAAGTGATATATCCAATAGGGTACAGACGGAGCAGCAGCAACTAATACAATGATAGTGCAATACAGGGGGACAGGCTAGAGAAAATAAGATCACAAATAGCAGTGAGAAGACCGGCCACACCATATACCCCACATACAATACATCACCCCGAACGCTTCTTTGCTAAGGCTTTGTCAAGGAGCGTTCATTGTATAAGTTGCTGCTGTGCCGTCTGTACCCTATAGGATATATCAATTATTTGTGACCCCAATTTTCTTTATCCTTTTATCATGTAGGTTCACAACTATTATCAGGCGCATTATGCGATATCCTAATCTCTCGTTTTTCTGTATGTGTAACCGTTCTCTCACTGTTGTTGTCTTAATCTGTTTAACTCTTTTAACTCCTTGGGGACGAAGGGCGTATGCATACGCCCCCGCGTCCCGTCACTTAAGGACGGAGGGCGTATCCGTATCCCTCGGCATCACTGCCGGTCGGTGATCGGACCGGGATGACTGCTGATATCTATCAGCAGGCATCCCGTGGCAATGCCTAGGGGGTCATGAGACCCCCCCATATCGGCGATCGCAGCAAATCGCAGGTCAATTCAGACCTGCGATTTGCCACGATCCGGGCAAATCGGGTCACTGGTGACCCGATCTCCCGTAAAATAAGACTGATCGGAGCTGTCAGAGATAGCTCCGACCAGCCTAAAGGATAGGAGCGAGGTGTCAGTGTTGCCACCCCCTCCTATCCCCTGCCATTGGTCGGTCAGGCTGACCACCAATGGCAGGAGGGGGGCGGGGGGGTTAGAGTTCATTTCCCCTGCTCTGGCTACCGATCGGAAGTCGGTACAGAGCGGTGGAGCACGGACGGACCGGAGGAGGCGGCTGAGGCAGCATCCTGGAGCAGCGGCGCGAGCAGGAGGAGCGACGGCCGGAAAGTGCGGCTGAGAAGGCTGCAGTGAAGATCGCGATAAGTGATCTTCACTGTGGCTTTCTGAAAGCTGAAAAACTACAACTCCCAGCATGCTCACACAGCCAATGGCTGTCTGGGCATGCTGGGAGTTGTAGTTTTGCAACATCTGGAGGGTCACAGTTTGGAGACCACTGTGTAGTGGTCTCTAAACTGTGGTCCTCCAGATGTTGCAAAACTACAACTTTCAGCATGCACTGACTGTCTGGGCATGCTGGGAGTTGTAGTTTTGCAACATCTGAAGTGGCACAGTTTGGAGACCACTATATGGTGGTCTCCAAACTGTAGCCCTTCAGATGTTGCAGAACTACAACTCCCAGCATGCCTGGACAGTCTGGGCATGCTTTGAGTTGTAGTTTTGCAACATCTGGAGGGCTACAGTTTGGAGGCCACTGTTCTTCCCCAGTTGTTGCATAACTACAACTCCTAGACTGTCCAGGCATTATGGGAGTTGTAGTTCTGCAACATCTGAAGGGCCAGATACTGCAGAACTACACGCCCAGCATCCCTGACTGTCTGGCCGTGCTGGGAATTGTAGTTTTGCAACAGCTGTAGGCACACTGGTTGGGAAACACTGGTCTGTTTCCTAACTCAGTGATTCCAACCCGTGTGCCTCCAGCTGTTGCAAAACTACAACTCCCAGAGTGCACTGACAGACTGTACATGCTGGGAGTTGTAGTCTTGCAACAGCTGGAGGCACATGGGTTGGAAACACTGAGCTAGAGTCTGTTTTCTAACTCAGTGGTTCCCCACCAGTGTGCCTACAGCTGTTGTAAAACTACAACTCCCAGCATGTACGGTCCGTCAGTGCCTTCTGGGAGTTGTCAAACTGAACTGGCCCCTGAAAAATTCCGATTTTGAAAACTTTGTGAAAAATTGGAAAATTGCTGTTGAACTTTGAAGCCCTCTGGTGTCTTCCAAAAGTAAAAACTCGTCAATTTTATGATGCAAACATAAAGTAGACATATTATATATGTGAATCAAAATATTATCTATTTAGAATGTTTATTTTCCTTACAAGCAGAGAGCTTAAAAGTTAGAAAAATGATAAATTTTCAATTTTTTCATCAAATTATGGAATTTTTTACCAAGAAATGATGCAAGTATCAACAAAAATTTACCACTAACATAAAGTAGAATATGTCATGAAAAACAATCTCGGAATCAGAATGAAAAGTAAAAGCGTCCCAGAGTTATTAATGCTTAAAGTGACAGTGGTCAGAATTGCAAAAAATGCTCCCGTCCTTAGGGTTATAATGGGCTCCGTCCCCAATGAGTTAAGCATGTTTTTGTAATAAAGATTAATATTTTTCTGACCATTATCTTCTGGCTTTGGTGTATATGTATTAGCGGCCTATGGTCTATCACTGAGATAGTGACCTCATCTTCTTATGTGTTGAGTATTCAGATGGGCCTACAGGTTATTATCCGTGTAGACAGTGAATGGCATGGCAGCCAAGTAGTCCTTAACCTCTTAAGGACCAGGCACGTACTCATACGTCCGTGGGAATTTCAGTCCCCGCCGCGCGCCGGGCGGGGACCGGACCGGGGTGACTGCAGATATCTATCAGCAGGTACCCCGCACAAATGCCCAGGGGGGTCATCAGACCCCCCCATGTCGGCGATCGGCGCAAATCGCAAGTGAATTCACACTTACGATTTGCGCGATTCCGGGTCATTACGGGTCTATGGTGACCCGGTGACCCGGAATATAAGGGGGATCGCGGGTGTCTAAGACACCCACAATCCTCCTGAAGAGATAGGAGTGAGGGGGGCGGTTAACTTTTGTTTTCCCCGTCCTGCCCACCCAAAATAGGCGGGGCAGGACGGGGAAACGACTGAGGACCAGCGCCAGAGTCCACTTACCGATCTGCGGAGGCTGCGGGCGACGATCGGTGTCGGAGATCGGCGGGCGGCGATGTCGTGCAGCAGGCTCCCTGGATCCGACGGAAGCCGGTAAGTTGCCTAGCAACATCTGGAGGGCTGCAGTCCGAGACCACTATATAGTGGTCTCTATACTGTAGCACTTCAGATGTTGCAAAACTACAACTCCCAGCATGCCCAGACATCTGTTTGGGCATGCTGGGAGTTGTAGTTTTGCAACAGCTGGAGGGCTACAGTTTGAGACCACTATATGGTAGTCTCTGAACTATAGCCCTCCAGATCTTGCAAAACTACAACTCCTAGCATGCCCACACAACTGTTTGCTGTCTGGGCAAGCTGGGATTTGTAGTTTGGCAGCATCTGGAGGGCCACAGTTTGCAGTGATCTCTATACTGTAGCTCTCCAGATGTTGCAAAACTGCAAATCCCAGCATGCTGGGAGTTGTAGTTGCGATCCCTCCAGCTGTTGCATAACTACATCTCCCAGCATGTCCTTCGGTGATCAGTACATGCTGGGAGTTGTAGTTTTGCAACAGCTGGAGGCACACTGGTTGGAAAATATTGAGTTAGATAACAGAACCTAACTGAAGGTTTTCCAACCAGTGTGCCTCCAGCTGTTGCAAAAGTATAACTCCCAGCCTGCATGTTCTGTCAGTACATGCTGGGAGTTGTAGTTTTGAAACAGCTGGAGGTTTGCCCCCCCCATGTGAACGTACAGGTTACATTCACACGGGCAGGCTTACAGTAAGTTTTCTGCTTCAAGTATGAGCTGCAGCAAATTTTTTGCCGCATCGCAAACTCCTAGCGGTAAATTCACTGTAAACCTCCCCCAGTGTGAACGTACCCTAAAAACACTACACTACACTAACACAAAATAAAGGGTAAAACCACTACATATACACCCCCTTACACTGTCCCCCCCAATAAAAATTTAAAACGTATTGTACGGCAGTGTTTCCAAAACGGAGCCTCCAGCTGTTGCAAATCAACAACTCCCAGCATTTCTGGACAGCCACTGACTGTCCAGGCATGCTGGGAGTTTAGCAACAGCTGGAGGCACCCTGTTTGGGAATCACTGGCATAGAATACCCCTATGTCCACCCCTATGCAATCCCTAATTTAGTCCTCAAATGCGCATGGTGCTCTCTCTCTTCAGAGCCCTGTCGTATTTCAAGGAAACAGTTTAGGGCCACATATGGGGTATCTCCGTACACGGGAGAAATTACACTACAAATTTTGGGGGGCTTTTACTCCTTTTACCCCTTATGAAAAGGAAAAGTTGGGGTCCACACCAGCCTGTTAGTGTAAAAAAAATTTTTTTTACACTAACATGCTGGTGTTGCCCTTTACTTTTTATTTTCACAAGCGGTAAAAGGAAAAAAAGACCCCCAAAATTTGTAACGCAATTTCTCCTGAGTACGGAAATACCCCAGATGTGGGCGTAAAATGCTCTGCGGACGCACAACAAGGCTCAGGAATGAGAGCGCACTATGTACATTTGAAGCATAAATTGGTGATTCGTACAGGGGTGGCTGATTTTACAGCGGTTCTGACATAAACGGAAAAAAATTAATACCGACATGTGACCCCATTTTGGAAACTACACCCCTCACGGAATGTAACAAGGGGTATAGTGAGCCTTAACACCCCACAGGTGTTTGAAAAATTTTCGTTAAATTTGGATGGGAAAATGAAAAAAATTATTTTTTTTTCACTAAAATGCTGGTATTAACCTAAATTTTTCATTTGCACAAGGAAAAATAGGAAAAAAGCCCCCCAAAATTTGTAACCCCATTTCTTCTGAGCAAGAAAATACCCCAAATGTGGATGTAAAGTGCTCGGCGGGCGAACTACAATGCTCAGAAGAGAGGGAGCGCCATTGGGATTTTGAAGAGAAAATGTGTCCGGAATTGAAGGCCACGTGTGTTTACAAAGTCCCCATAGTGCCAGAACAATGGACCCCCCAACATGTCACCCCATTTTGGAAACTACACCCCTCATGTAATATAATAAGGGGTACAGTGAGAATTTACGCCCCACAGGTGTCTGGCAGAATTTTGGAACAGTGGTCCGTGAAAATGAAAAATGTAATTTTTCATTTGCTCAGCCCACTGTTCCAAAGATCTGTGAAATGCCAGTGGGGTGTAAATACTCACTGCACCCCTTATTAAATTCTGTGAGGGGTGTAGTTTCCAAAATGGGGTCACATGGGGGGTCCACTGTTCTGGCACCACGGGGGGCTTTGTAAACGCACATGGCCCCTGACTACCATTCCAAACAAATTCACTTTTTAAAAGCTCAATGGAGCTCCTCCTCTTCTGAGCATTGTAGTTCGACCGCAGGGCACTTGACGTCCACACATGGGGTATTTCCATACTCAGAAGAAATGGGGTCACAAATTTTGGGGGGTATTTTCTGCTATTAACCCTTGCAAAAATGTGAAATTTGGGGGGAAACACACATTTTAGTGAAAATGTTTTTTTTTTTTTTACACATGCAAAAGTCGTGAAACCCCTGTGGGGTATTAAGGCTCACTTTATTCCTTGTTATGTTCCTCAATGGGTCTAGTTTCCAAAATGGTATGCCATGTGCTTTTTTTTTACTGTTCTGGCACCATAGGGGCCTCCTAAATGCAACATGCCCCCCGACCAAAATTTGCTCTCAAAAAGACAAATATGACTCCTTCTCTTCTGAGCATTGTAGTTCGCCCGTAGTGCACTTCAGGTCAACTTATGGGGTACCTCCGTACTCAGAAGAGATGGGGTTACAAATTTTGGGGGGTATTTTCTGCTAATAACCCTTGCAAAAATGTGAAATTTGGGGGGAAACACACATTTTAGTGAACATTTTTTATTTATTTTTTTTTCTATTTTTTACATATGCAAAAGTCGTGAACCACCTGTGGGGTATTAAGGCTCACTTAATTCCTTGTTACGTTCCTCAAGGGGTCTAGTTTCCAAAATGGTATGCCATGTGGTTTTTTTTATGTTCTGGCACCATAGGGGCTTCCTAAATGCAACATGCCCCCAATACTTTAGGGGGTGCAGTTTTTATAATGGGGTCTTTTATGGGGTATTTCTAATATGAAGACCCTTCAAATCCACTTCAAACCTGAACTGGTCCCTGAAAAATAGTGAGTTTGAAAATTTTGTGAAAAATTTGAAAATTGCTGCTGAAATTTTAAGCCCTCTGGTGAATTCCAAAAGTTAAAACTTCTCAATTTTTTGATGCAAACATAAAGTAGACATATTGGGAATGTGAATTAAAAAAAACAATTATTTGGAATATCCATTTTCCTTACAAGCAGAGAGCTTCAAAGTTAGAAAAATGCTAAATTTTCAATTTTTTCATAAAATTTGGGGATTTTTCACCAAGAAAGGATGCAAGTTACCACAAAAATTTACCACCATGTTAAAGTAGAATATGTCATGAAAAAACAATGTCCTTAAGGGGTTAAATTTTCCAGTCACGGCCCATACGAGGGAGATAAGTTCCAACTTGAAGAAGCTGTAGTGTGCATCGTTCAAACACTCTTGCCCTTCTTGCATTTGGGACAGTACAGCTCCCAGAACTTCAAAACTGGCATCAGTATAAAGCCGGAACGGCTGACTGCAGTCTGGATACGCCAAAATGGGTAGTTCTGTCAGCAGACATTTAAGAGCTCAGAACACTGTCTCTTGCTCTTCGGCCCATTCAATGGGTAGTCTTCCACTGTAGTTCTCCTTCGCCGTACCCCGCAGGAGAGCTGTGTGGGGTTCTGCAATTTGGGCAAAGTGGGGAATGAAGCGACGGTAGTAGCCAGCAAATCCCAGGAAGCTTCTGACATCTTTCACCGTGCACGGGGTAGGCCAGTTCTTGACAACCTCCACCTTTTCAGGATTGGGCTGGACTCCCTCAGCGCTGACGACATGACCTAGGTAGTGTACCTGCAACTTAAGCAAATTACACTTCAACGGCTTAATCTTCAACCCATGTTTGATCAGGACTTGAAAGACATCTGACAGATGACTGAGGTGCTCTTGGTAGGACTTGGAATACACCATGACATCGTCCAGGTACAATAGGACAATTCTGATGGCCCAGGCACTGTTCCATCAGATGCTGGAATGTAGCAGGGGAACTACATAGCCCAAACGGCATACTTTTAAACTCGAACAGTCCCATGGGTGTTACAAAGGCGGTCTTCTGTCGGTTCTCCACAGCAATAGGCACATGCCAATATATCCGCTGATTAAGTCCAAGGTGGAGAAGTAAGCAGCCGACCCAAGGGCTGTGACTGACTCTTCGATTCTGGGTAGAGGATAAGCGTCCTTATGTGTGACATTGTTCAACTTCCTGTAGTCAACATAAAAGTGGATAGTTCCGTCTTTTTTCTTGACTAGAACAAGGGGCACCGCCTCTGACTTTCTTGAATGACGTCTGCCTCTTTCATGTCGGCCAGCATCATCTTGACAGTCTGATACATGCCTGGCGCGAGGGGACAATGTCTTTCTTTAATAGGTGGGCTGCCGCCTATGAAGATTCTGTGTTGGATCATAGACGTATGTCCAAAGTCTGTAAGGTGTTTACTAAAAGCCTCGTGGTACCTTTTGGCGACGTTGATGACTCCCTTGACTTGATCCCTTGGTGTAGTATCGTCTCCTACTTGGAGTTGCGCCCACCAGAGCTCAGGAGTACTTGCACCAGATCCTTCAGCCACTTGGGCCAAATGCTGTCGGGCCACCTTGCGTTCTGTTAGGATGTCCTTTTACTCTATGAGATACAGCTTGGCAACTGGGGTGTATTTAGGTAACACAGTAGAAGCATCAGACAGATTGACTAACCGGACTGGGACTCTCCCGTTGGTAACAGTGACAAGGCTTCTCGCAGCTCGGACAAGGGGATGATCTTCCAGTTGCATGGGTTCAAGCAGGACTTCATAGTCCTTGTTCCTTACTCCAGGACGTGCATGGCACCAGATGATGGTCTCTGTGTTAGGTTGCAAGGTCACCGACCTGATGTCTTGTACTCACACTCTGCAGATTTCACCTTGCTTGTTGGCAAACTTCTGCTCTGCCTGTAGAACATTCAAGTGGTGCTGCGCAGCCTTCTGGCCTGAAGGGAACATAATGTTCATACCCAATATAAACTGAGCAGATCCCTTATCTGACACATTAGTTACAATCACTCCCTGCCCTTTCAGTACTTGCTCTCCCAACTGAATGGTTGGCTCCCAGTATCCATGTCTAGGTATTGGTTGCCTGTTACCCGCAACTGTTCTAAAGTTAACATCATCAGGCTCACGCAATAAACTAGAATCCCAGTGCTTATAAAAAACTTTTTAGTTATAGTAGACTCTTGTGACCCTGTATCTATCAGCGCCTCCAACGGTACACCTTCTACAACAATTTTTACATAGGGGCAGGAGGCAACATAAAGTGCGAGTCCTGACTTAGGTCGTTTGGGGTTTGGACCTGGTGACTTTTTTCCTGAGGGCTGGTCCACGACCTCAGGGGAAATCCGTTTAATTCCCAGCACTGCATTTTCCAATGTCCTGATTTATTAAGTACAAAAAGGTCTTTGAGTCCCCGAGGGCCTATTGGGCAGAGGATTGCGGTGGTTGAAATCGCGGGAAGCGGGAACAGGGACAGGTTTTCTATGTGGGGGCTGTTCACAGTCAGGTGGAGCGGCCTGGTCAACTGTTCAAGGTCCTGCTTAACACGTTGTACGTCAGGAGGCTGTGGTGACTGGCAAAGCAGATGATACTGGGGTGGGAGCCGGTGATGGAGGTGGTATGGGCCTAACAACCGCCCCTAGTGGCTCTTGAACAGGGGTACAAACTTCCTCTAACTCAGTCCTGGACTCAATCACTTCAACAGCCAGTCTCTTAAAAGCGGGGAAGGACAAATTAGGGTTCTCAACTGGGCTTTGTTCCACTAATTATGAGCCTCATCAATAAATATGTCCATTAACACCTTGTTGCCCTGCTCGGGAGTTATACCATCTAGTTTTTGGACATTCTCGGGCATTCTGTAGGGCTACGGCACAAGCTCTTAAAGTTTCACCAGTCTTCTGTCGCCTTTCATACAGCCGGAGACATACATCGGACGGAGATTGTGACTCAAATACCTGGTACAGGCCAGGCCTTCAAAGACCTACTCTACAGTTGCCTTCTCAGAGGTTGGCCAGGTGCGGACTTCCTCTAACGCTGGTCCCTGTGAGCAATTACACCTGTTGGTTAGGAGGGAAAGAGTAAAAGACAAACAAACTCTGGATCCTTTCCTTGAAATCCCTCAGGGTGAAGGGGTCTCCATTGTAGGTAGGGAGGACAGGTTTCCCCATGAATACCGGTGTTGATGCCGAATACCCAGATTGTTGATGTGGACTGCAGGCAGGACTGGTAGCATTCTGGCTGCTGGGGCAGCAGATGATCCAGCTGCTGGAGATAAAGGGGCACCATCGCCTGGTTCATCCAGAGTGCTGGGTGCCGACATCCAGAAGACTTTTTGAGTGCGCTGTCACTTTAAGAAGAATTGAGTGAGCTGTCACTTTTAGATGAATTGAGTGCGCTGTCACTTTAAGATGAATTGAGTGCGCTGTCACATTAAGAAGAATTGAGTGCGCTGTCACTTTAAGATAAATTGAGGTGCTGCGGCCTAGTCTTGGCTGGGGGGAGCACTCTGGGGAGGCGCTCCCCTTCTATTTTGCAGGTGCAGCTATTTTGCATACTGATGCCTGCAGGTATTTGCAGAGTCTGCGCTGCAGCGGGTGCTGGGTAGTAGACAGCAGAGCCGGACACAGCCACCGGAACCTCCAATATGGCTGCGCCCAGAGAACTTGTGTTTTGGTCCAGCCGGTAAAGTCTTCCCCTGTGCAACACAGGGCGGATCTTTAGTTCCTTCTCACAACACTAAAGAAGCATCACCGCTGGGAACTGACTGGGCGGAGCTGCAACTGCTTGTGTGCACGGAAAACATCGGTCCACTTTAACCCTATCAGGTACCGACTCTTTACACTCCACAGCAGCAAACAACGATCACCTCCTCCTCTATTTCACAAGCACCACTAGTAAAACACAAAGTCCCGGACACTTTCTGATGCAAACTTCTGTCGCATCGGCATACGATTTTTGCAAACAGTTTTGGACACAGTTCAGATGTTCAGATGTTGTAACCCTGGGGCCAGATGTTATTAACCCCTTCTTGTCGTGACACCAAGGTGTGGTTTAGCCTTAACCACCCGAAGGTAATACCACTGGACCTGGGCAAGGCATGGGGACAATGAAGACACAGACGCCAAGTTACGGACAACGTTAGCTGAGGGTAGACAAGGATACAGTCTATACAGTACAGCCAATATCCCAAGGAGGAGACCAGTGACACAGGGGGACCTTGCAGGCTTGCTGGGACTTGCAGTATGTAGAGACACTTTAGTGCAGGCCACGGTGACTATATAGAAGACTTGACTTGACTGAATTGACAATCGACATAAAGATGACTTACTTGAGCTGACTTGTCGCTGCAGACTTTAGGCTTGAGGCCTCCAATGTTCCGGACACTCTGAGACGTCTGCACTGAACCTCAGCAGGAATAGCAATGAGCTAAGAGAGAGATTGCAGCCCCTCCCCTGGTTATATAGGGGGGCTGTGCAAGGAGCCAATAGGTCACTTGGGGGGGGGGTCACCTGGTCACTACTGCCTCCTAGGTAACAATCACATGGTAACAGCTATTAAAGAAACAGTACATTTTATTATACAACTTACAAACATGGCCGTAAATGTTGGCACCCGTGACATTTTTCAAGAAAGTGAAGTATTTCTCAAAGAAAAGGATTGCAGTAACACATGTTTTGCTATACACATGTGTGGTACGCCTCGGGGGTTGTAGGGTAGTTGGGGTGTTGCGGTTCTGAATGATCAAGGTGACGCCAGGGTGAGGGTTAAATACTGTAATGGTGCTGGGCCTATCGCCACCCTTCCCAAGAGCGATAGGTGAATGCGTCATAAATGGATTGTCCACAACCGCTGTTTAACTGAAAACTTGCAGGAACTTTTACTGAAGATTTTCTGCAGCAGGTGAGGCAATAACAGTCCAGATAACAAAGTCTATTTCCAGTCGAGCAGCGATTGATAGTTGGTTGAGATCAGATAAGCTCAAGTTAGCTTTAGGAAGATTCTGTTGCATGGATCCACTGGATTTAGGGGTGCGTTTATTTCCAGTGATCTTGCGGAGAGTAGCAGGGAATTGTAGATATCTAACCACTGTAGTATAAGCCGTATAGTACTTTGGCCTAATAAACATACTTGTAAGTTGCTGAGGTCCTACCTCATTCAGTGATCAATGGCCGTATTTCCCTTATATGGGCAGGGGATGAGCCGTTTTGGATTGGTCCAAAACAACTGTCACTCACCGTTACACTGCATTATGGATGAACATGTGACTTAAGAACCACCTAAGGTCCTTCAACATGCCATAGAGTTCTGAGTAACGGGTCACATGACCTAAGGTCCTGCGACACAAAACAAGTGAGTAATGCAATATACATATTTTCAATTATAATTTCTATAAATATTAACTTACTAAGGGGTGACTAGGGGCTAACTAGGAACTCTGACTTTGGGGACCCCCCCCCCCCCCCCCCCCCACCAAGGCACAGTATGAAATATGGTGCCGGGACGCCACACATGTTTATTCCTTTTGTGTGTATTGGAACTAAACCAAAAAGGGAGGAAAAAAAGCAAATTGGACATAATGTCACCAAACTCTAAAAATGGTCTGGACACAATTATTGGCACCCTTAACTTAATATTTGGTGGCACACCCCCCATGGAAAAAATAACCATCAATAAGCTTCTTACGCCTCTCAGCCGGGATGTTGGACCACTCTTCCTTTACAAACTGCTCCAGGTCTCTTATTGGAAGGCGCCTTTTCCCAACAGTAATTATAAGATCTCTCCACAGGTGATCAATGGGATTTAGATCTGGACTCATTGCTGACACTTCAGAACTCTCCAGCGCTTTGTTGCCATCCATTTCTGGGGCTTTTTGATGTTTATTTGGGTCATTGTCCTGCTGGAAGACCCAAAATCTCAGATGCAAACCCAACTTTCTGACACTGGGCTGTACAGTGCGACAAAAAATCAGTTGGTAATCCTCAGATTTCATGATGCAAAACAACCCCAAAACATAATTGAACCTCCATTTCACTGTAGGGTTTGTGTTCTTTTCTTTGTAGGCCTCATTCCATTTCCGGCAGAATGATGTGCTTTACAGAAAAGCTCTATCTTGGTCTCATCTGTCCATAAGACGTTTTCCCAGAAGGATTTTGGCTTACTAAAGTTCATTTTGGCGAAATGTAGTCTTGCTTTTTTATGTCTGTGTCAGCAGTGGGGTCCTCCTGGGTCTCCTGCCATAGCATTTCTGACACTGATGCTCCCTGAGCCTGCAGGACAGATTGAATATCTTTGGAACTTGTTTGGGGCTGCTTATCCACCATCTGGACTATCCTGCGTTGACACCGTTCATAAATTTTTCTCTTCCGTCCACGCCCAGGGAGATTAGCTACAGTGCCATGGGTTGAAGATTCATGATAATGTTGCGCACTGTGGACAAAGGCAAATCTAGATCTCTGGAGATGGACTTGTAACCTTGAGATTGTTGATATTTTTCCACAATTTTGGTTCTCAAGTCCTCAGACAGTTCTTTTCTCCTCTTTCTGTTGTCCATGATTAGTGTGGCACACACAGACACACAATGCAAAGACTAAGTGAACTTCTCTCCTTTTTTATCTGCTTTCAGGTGGGATTTTTATATTTCCCACACCTGTTACTTGTCTCAGGTGAGTATAATGGAACATCACATGCTTGAAACAATCTTATTTTTCCACAATTTTGAAAGGGTGCCAATAATTTTGTCCAGCCCATTTTTGGAGTTTGGTGACATTATGTCCAATTTGCTTTTTTCCCTCTCTTTTTTGGTTTAGTTCCAATACACACAAAGGGAATAAACATGTGTATAGCATAACATGTGTTACTGCAATCCTTTTCTGTGAGAAATACTTCATTTTCTTAAAAGATTTCAGGAGGGTCAACATTTACGGCCATGATTGTATGTCCATAGGGAATAACACATAAAGGGGGCCCTGGGGACATGGAGAGACTCTGCCTGACAGGGCAGGAGAAGTACAGGAACACACCATCCCGTACTGGGCCACCACACTTACAATCTATGAGGAAATAGGAGACAAGAGGAGTGAGGATCCTGATCACAAGAGCTGACAATCTATGAGGAGACAAGAGGAGTGAGGATCCTGATCACAAGAGCTTACAATCTATGAGGAGACAAGAGGAGCGAGGATCCTGATCACAAGAGCTTACAATCTATGAGGAAATAGGAGACAAGAGGAGTGAGGATCCTGACCACAAGAGCTTACAATCTATGGGGAGGAGACAAGAGGAGTGAGGATCCTGATCACAAGAGCTTACAATCTATGAGGAGACAAGAGGAGTGAGGATCCTGATCACAAGGGCTTACAATCTATGAGGAGGAGGAGACAAGAGGAGCGAGGATCCTGATCACAAGAGCTTACAATCTATGAGGAGGAGGAGACAAGAGGAGTGAGGATCCTGATCACAAGAGCTTACAATCTATGAGGAGACAAGAGGAGTGAGGACCCTGATCACAAGAGCTTACAATCTATGAGGAGGAGACAAGAGGAGTGAGGATCCTGATCACAAGAGCTTACAATCTATGAGGAGGAGACAAGAGGAGTGAGGATCCTGATCACAAGAGCTTACAATCTATGAGGAGGAGACAAGAGGAGCGAGGATCCTGATCACAAGAGCTTACAATCTATGAGGAGGAGGAGACAAGAGGAGTGAGGATCCTGATCACAAGAGCTTACAATCTATGAGGAGACAAGAGGAGTGAGGATCCTGATCACAAGAGCTTACAATCTATGAGGAGGAGACAAGAGGAGTGAGGATCCTGATCACAAGAGCTTACAATCTATGAGGAGGAGACAAGAGGAGTGAGGATCCTGATCACAAGAGCTTACAATCTATGAGGAGACAAGAGGAGTGAGGACCCTGATCACAAGAGCTTACAATCTATGAGGAGACAAGAGGAGTGAGGATCCTGATCACAAGAGCTTACAATCTATGAGGAGACAAGAGGAGTGAGGATCCTGATCACAAGAGCTTACAATCTATGAGGAGGAGACAAGAGGAGTGAGGATCCTGATCACAAGAGCTTACAATCTATGAGGAGGAGACAAGAGGAGCGAGGACCCTGATCACAAGAGCTTACAATCTATGAGGAGACAAGAGGAGTGAGGATCCTGACCACAAGAGCTTACAATCTATGAGGAAATAGGAGACAAGAGGAGTGAGGATCCTGACCACAAGAGCTTACAATCTATGAGGAGACAAGAGGAGTGAGGATCCTGACCACAAGAGCTTACAATATATGAGGAAGAGACAAGAGGAGTGAGGATCCTGATCACAAGAGCTTACAATCTATGAGGAGGAGACAAGAGGAGTGAGGATCCTGATCACAAGAGCTTACAATCTATGAGGAGGAGGAGACAAGAGGAGCGAGGATCCTGATCACAAGAGCTTACAATCTATGAGGAGGAGACAAGAGGAGTGAGGATCCTGATCACAAGAGCTTACAATCTATGAGGAGGAGACAAGAGGAGTGAGGATCCTGATCACAAGAGCTTACAATCTATGAGGAGGAGACAAGAGGAGTGAGGATCCTGATCACAAGAGCTTACAATCTATGAGGAGACAAGAGGAGTGGGGATCCTGATCACAAGAGCTTACAATCTATGAGGAGACAAGAGGAGTGAGGATCCTGATCACAAGAGTTTACAATCTATGAGGAGACAAGAGGAGTGAGGATCCTGATCACAAGAGCTTACAATCTATGAGGAGGAGACAAGAGGAGTGAGGATCCTGATCACAAGAGCTTACAATCTATGAGGAGGAGACAAGAGGAGTGAGGATCCTGATCACAAGAGCTTACAATCTATGAGGAGGAGACAAGAGGAGTGAGGATCCTGATCACAAGAGCTTACAATCTATGAGGAGACAAGAGGAGTGAGGATCCTGACCACAAGAGCTTACAATCTATGAGGAGGAGACAAGAGGAGTGAGGATCCCGATCACAAGAGCTTACAATCTATGAGGAAATAGGAGACAAGAGGAGTGAGGATCCTGACCACAAGAGCTTACAATCTATGAGGAGACAAGAGGAGTGAGGATCCTGACCACAAGAGCTTACAATATATGAGGAAGAGACAAGAGGAGTGAGGATCCTGATCACAAGAGCTTACAATCTATGAGGAGACAAGAGGAGCGAGGATCCTGATCACAAGAGCTTACAATCTATGAGGAGACAAGAGGAGTGAGGATCCTGATCACAAGAGCTTACAATCTATGAAGAGGAGATAAGAGGAGTGAGGATCCTGATCACAAGAGCTTACAATCTATGAGGAGGAGGAGACAAGAGGAGTGAGGACCCTGATCACAAGAGCTTACAATCTATGAGGAGGAGGAGACAAGAGGAGTGAGGATCCTGATCACAAGAGCTTACAATCTATGAGGAGACAAGAGGAGTGAGGATCCTGATCACAAGAGCTTACAATCTATGAGGAGACAAGAGGAGTGAGGATCCTGATCACAAGAGCTTACAATCTATAAGGAGGAGACAAGAGGAGCGAGGATCCTGATCACAAGAGCTTACAATCTATGAGGAGGAGGAGACAAGAGGAGTGAGGATCCTGATCACAAGAGCTTACAATCTATGAGGAGGAGACAAGAGGAGTGAGGATCCTGATCACAAGAGCTTACAATCTATGAGGAGGAGACAAGAGGAGTGAGGATCCTGATCACAAGAGCTTACAATCTATGAGGAGGAGACAAGAGGAGTGAGGACCCTGATCACAAGAGCTTACAATCTATGAGGTGGAGACAAGAGGAGTGAGGATCCTGATCACAAGAGCTTACAATCTATGAGGAGGAGACAAGAGGAGTGAGGATCCTGATCACAAGAGCTTACAATCTATGAGGAGGAGACAAGAGGAGTGGGGATCCTGATCACAAGAGCTTACAATCTATGAGGAGGAGACAAGAGGAGTGAGGATCCTGATCACAAGAGCTTACAATCTATGAGGAGGAGACAAGAGGAGTGAGGATCCTGATCACAAGAGCTTACAATCTATGAGGAGGAGGAGACAAGAGGAGTGAGGATCCTGACCACAAGAGCTTACAATCTATGAGGAGGAGACAAGAGGAGTGAGGATCCTGATCACAAGAGCTTACAATCTATGAGGAAATAGGAGACAAGAGGAGTGAGGATCCTGATCACAAGAGCTTACAATCTATGAGGAGACAAGAGGAGTGAGGATCCCGATCACAAGAGCTTACAATCTATGAGGAGGAGACAAGAGGAGTGAGGATCCTGATCACAAGAGCTTACAATCTATGAGGAGGAGACAAGAGGAGTGAGGATCCTGATCACAAGAGCTTACAATCTATGAGGAGGAGACAAGAGGAGTGAGGATCCTGATCACAAGAGCTTACAATCTATGAGGAGACAAGAGGAGTGAGGATCCTGACCACAAGAGCTTACAATCTATGAGGAAATAGGAGACAAGAGGAGTGAGGATCCTGATCACAAGAGCTTACAATCTAAGGAGACAAGAGGAGCGAGGATCCTGATCACAAGAGCTTACAATCTATGAGGAGACAAGAGGAGCGAGGATCCTGATCACAAGAGCTTACAATCTATGAGGAAGAGACAAGAGGAGCGAGGACCCTGATCACAAGAGCTTACAATCTATGAGGAGGAGACAAGAGGAGTGAGGACCCTGATCACAAGAGCTTACAATCTATGAGGAGACGAGAGGAGTGAGGATCCTGATCACAAGAGCTTACAATCTATGAGGAGACAAGAGGAGCGAGGATCCTGATCACAAGAGCTTACAATCTATGAGGAGGAGGAGACAAGAGGAGCGAGGATCCTGATCACAAGAGCTTACAATCTATGAGGAGGAGGAGACAAGAGGAGTGAGGATCCTGATCACAAGAGCTTACAATCTATGAGGAGACAAGAGGAGCGAGGATCCTGATCACAAGAGCTTACAATCTATGAGGAGACAAAAGGAGTGAGGATCCTGACCACAAGAGCTTACAATCTATGAGGAGGGGACAAGAAGAGCGAGGATCCTGATCACAAGAGCTTACAATCTATGAGGAGGAGACAAGAGGAGCAAGGACCCTGATCACAAGAGCTTACAATCTATGAGGAGACAAGAGGAGTGAGGATCCTGATCACAAGAGCTTACAATCTATGAGGAGACAAGAGGAGTGAGGATCCTGATCACAAGAGCTTACAATCTATGAGGAGACAAGAGGAGTGAGGATCCTGATCACAAGAGCTTACAATCTATGAGGAGGAGACAAGAGGAGTGAGGATCCCGATCACAAGAGCTTACAATCTATGAGGAGGAGACAAGAGGAGTGAGGATCCTGATCACAAGAGCTTACAATCTATGAGGAGGAGACAAGAGGAGTGAGGATCCTGATCACAAGAGCTTACAATCTATGAGGAGACAAGAGGAGTGAGGATCCTGATCACAAGAGCTTACAATCTATGAGGAGGAGACAAGAGGAGTGAGGAGCCTGATCTCAGTAGCTTACAATCTATGAGGAGGAGGAGACAAGAGGAGTGAGGATCCTGATCACAAGAGCTTACAATCTATGAGGAGGAGACAAGAGGAGTGAGGATCCTGATCACAAGAGCTTACAATCTATGAGGAGGAGACAAGAGGAGTGAGGATCCTGATCACAAGAGCTTACAATCTATGAGGAGGAGACAAGAGGAGTGAGGATCCTGATCACAAGAGCTTACAATCTATGAGGAGGAGACAAGAGGAGTGAGGATCCTGATCACAAGAGCTTACAATCTATGAGGAGGAGGAGACAAGAGCAGTGAGGATCCTGATCACAAGAGCTTACTGTGGTATGGGGTGTGATGCAGGGCAGATAGAATTACCCTAGGGGCAGATGGCATTAACCCGTTGTATTGGTGACGCCAGGGCGTGGTTTATCCTCAATACAAGCCGAAGGCATACTGGATCCTGGGCTGGGCACGGGGGCAATAATGACTCCGACGTCAACGGACAATGGTAGCTTAACTGAGTGACAGATGGTAAAGTCTATACAGTGTAGCTGGGCCCACGGAGGTAACCAGTGACTTCAGAGACCTTAAATGGGCACTGTCAGATACAAAAACTTTTGATATGTTGTAAAGCATGTATAACCAATAGGTTTTGCCTGCTTGGACACATACTAATCCTGCTGTGTCCATGAGTCATCACCTATGTCACCTATGTCATGGACACACTTCCTTGATTGACAGCTGTGAGCACAGGGTTCACACCTGGAGGAAAAATCCTCCCACTTTCAGCTTGTGTCCTGCTACTGTCAGTGAGGACATGCTGGGAGTTGTAGTTTTGCTAATGCTAGGGGAGATGTGAGCAGACAGCATACTGAGGGAGGGGGCGGAGACGTGCACAATGAGGCCACGCCCCCTCCCTTTGAGAGGAATTCAGACTAGTGAGCGCAATTAAAAGTGTAATAAAAAAATAAATAAAGTTGCTAGACACATAAAAATTAGATGTACATGGTCAGGATTAGGTACTGAGTGATAGATTAAAAAAATGTTTTTTGTTGGATCTGATGGGTACACTTTAAGGGCTTGCTGGGACTTGCAGTGGTTTTGGACAATTTAGTGCAGGCCACGTTGACTTGACAATAGATGACAGTGACTGACTTGACTGGAGACAGACTAAGCTGTGACTGTAGTTACTTTAGACTTGACTTGAGGCTCCGATGACTCCAGACTCTTAGGCTCCACTGCACCTCAGCAAAGACTCAGGAACTAAGAGAGAGAAGAGACTCCTCTCAGGGCTTTTATAGGGGAGACTCCGGTGGGGTCCCATTGGTCACCCTTAAGTCACCTGGTCACTGATACCTCCTGTGTAACAATCACATGACAACTCACATGACAACTGATGATCACATGTTAACCTTTATTAAAGATACAACATTCTTATATACATAACATAGGGGATAATATACAAATACAGTAGAACAGATGCAGGGGAAAAGGGGGGGGGGGGGGGAGGGGACACTGTAAGGAGGCTGCCTGACAGGACAGCAAGGGTACAGGGGTAACAACTCCCGTACTGGGCCACCACATTACAAGCTAAGAGGAAGTAAGTGATGTGACAAAACAAATAGATGTATTGACAGATAATGGAAAAGCTCATGTTGTTGACTCCTTCTGTGCAGTCTCTCCAGATGTCTCCTGCCTTAAAGGAGAACTCCGGAATATAAAAATTGTCCCCCATACTGCCGGCAGCAAAAAAAATGAAGATGTACATACCTTCCTCCGCTCCCCCGGGGCCTCCGGTAACTGGCTCTGGTCTCCGCCACGATCCTCTTCCTGGTTGCCGGTGTTCGAAGAATCATACTGCGCTCAGCCAATCACCAGCCGCAGTGAAGTCCCGGCTCGGCTGGCGATAGGCTGAGCGGAAGTGTGAGAACGCTTCAGGACACAAAATTCTTCACTACACCGGGGCTGCCGGGGCCGAAAACGTCACACTGCCGCTCAGCCTATCGCCAGCCAAGTCGGGACTTCACTGCGGCTGGTGATTGGCTGAGTGCAGAAAGACTCTCCGACCACCGGCAACCAGGAAGAGGATCGTGACGGAGACCGGAGACGGTTACCGGAGGCCCCGGGGGAGCGGAAGAAGGTATGTACATCTTTATTTTTTTACTGCCGGCAGTATGGGGGACAATTTTTAAATTCCGGAGTTCTCCTTTAACCCATTAAGGACTCAGCCCATTTTGGCCTTAAGGACTCAGACAATTTAATTTTTACGTTTTCATTTTTTCCTCCTCGCCTTCTAAAAATCATAACTCTTTTATATTTTCATCCACAGACTAGTATGAGGGCTTGTTTTTTGCGCGACCAGTTGTCCTTTGTAATGACATCACTCATTATATCATAAAATGTATGGCGCAACCAAAAAACACTATTTTTGTGGGGAAATTAAAACGAAAAACGCAATTTTGCTAATTTTGGAAGGTTTCGTTTTCACGCCGTACAATTTATGGTAAAAATGACGTGTGTTCTTTATTCTGAGGGTCAATACGATTAAAATGATACCCATTATTATATACTTTTATATTATTGTTGCGCTTAAAAAAAATCACAAACTTTTTAACCAAATTAGTACGTTTATAATCCCTTTATTTTGATGACCTATAACTTTTTTATTTTTCCGTATAAGCGGCGGTATGGGGGCTCATTTTTTGCGCCATGATCTGTACTTTTTTTTTATACCACATTTGCATATAAAAAACTTTTAATACATTTTTTATAATTTTTTTTTTAATAAAATGTATTAAAAAAGTAGGAATTTTGGACTTTTAAAATTTTTTTTCGTTCACGCCGTTCACCGTACGGGATCATTAACATTTTATTTTAATAGTTCGGACATTTACGCACGCGGCGATACCAAATATGTCTATAAAAAATGTTTTTTACGCTTTTTGGGGGTAAAATAGGAAAAAACGGACGTTTTACTTTTTTATTGGGGGAGGGGATTTTTCACTTTTTTTTTACTTTTACATTTTTTTACATTTTTTTTTACACTTGAATAGTCCCCATAGGGGACTATTCATAGCAATACCATGATTGCTAATACTGATCTGTTCTATGTATAGGACATAGAACAGATCAGTATTATCGGTCATCTCCTGCTCTGGTCTGCTCGATCTCAGACCAGAGCAGGAGATGCCGGGAGCCGCACGGAGGAAGGAGAGGGGACCTCCGTGCGGTGTTCTGAATGATCGGATCCCCGCAGCAGCGCTGCGGGCGATCCGATCGTTCATTTTAATCGCGAACTGCCGCAGATGCCGGGATCTGTATTGATCCCGGCACCTGAGGGGTTAATGGCGGACGCCCGCGAGATCGCGGGCGTCGGCCATTGCCGGCGGGTCCCTGGCTGCGATTAGCAGCCGGGATCAGCCGCGCATGACACGGGCATCGCTCCGATGCCCGCGGTTATGCTTAGGACGTAAATGTACGTCCTGGTGCGTTAAGTACCACCTCACCAGGACGTACATTTACGTCCTGCGTCCTTAAGGGGTTAAAGGGGTATTCCAGGCAAAACCTTTTTTTATATTTATCAACTGGCTCCGGAAAGTTAAACAGATTTGTAAATTACTTCTATTAAAAAATCTTAATCCTTCCAATAGTTATTAGCTTCTGAAGTTTTCTGTCTAACTGCTCAATGATGATGTCACGTCCCGGGAGCTGTGCATGATGGGAGAATATCCCCATAGGAACTGCACAGCTCCCGGGACGTGAGTCATCAGAGAGCAGTTAGACAGAAAACAACAACTCAACTTCAGAAGCTAATAACTATTGGAAGGAATAAGATTTTTTAATAGAAGTAATTTACAAATCTGTTTAACTTTCCGGAGCCAGTTGATCCAAGAACAGGAAGTAGCTGCCTGACATTAACCACAGAGGCTCCTCCTCCTCCCTCTGTCAGCTCTTCCTGGCAGCCCCATCCCCCCTTTCTCTCTCTGTGGAGACTTCCTGTGCTCAGTGGATGATAAACTGGTGTCAGTGATGGATGCGTCTTCTTTGTGTTAGAAATAACGTCACACAGATTAATATTTCTCTCTACAATGGAAAGGAAGTATTAACAATTTAGAAGGTGAGGACACTATACAGACAACTGCAGAACCTCAATCATTAACCCTTTCATCATCATGGCCATTCCAATAGATCACCTTTACTACAGGGTCAGCAAGGCCAGTGCTTCTAACCCTATGTGATAAGGTTACATGTCCTCCTCCGCAACATTTCCAGATTTTCCCATCCCATTCGCTTTTACATTGTCCACATGTCCGTAACTGTAGGATCATGAGCATTGGACAGAAGCCATTTTGGCAGAATCATCTGTGGTCATGGCTGTAGTAAACATGGCGTCTTGCTTTGAGAGATATAAGCTGTGACCTCAGCCCCATCTCTACCCCCCCCCCCCCCCCTCATCATCCTCGGGAGTGAAGCAGTGGAGTGAAGAGAACATCAGAGTGCAGCGATTTCCTTAGACACCATCTTTTTAGGTATTTCTGATGGTAACATCCGTAGGATTCTCAGTTAAAGGGGTACTCCGGCCCTAAGACATCTTATCCCCTATCCAAAGGATCGGGGATAAGATGTCTGACCGCGGGGGACCCCCGCAATCTTGCATTCGGCCCCCACCTCTATGAGCTGCTTGCCGCGCTGCCAGCTCACAAACTGCTGGGTGCCGACACGTGACGACTCCGCCCCCGTGTGACGTCACCCCCCGCCCCCGTTATGCAAGTCTATGGGAGGGGGCGTCACGCCCCCTCCCATAGACTTGTATAGCAGGGGGGTCGTGACGTCACACGGGGCGGAGTCGTGACATCACTCCCCCTCCCATAGACTTGCATAGTGGGGGCGGGGCGTGACGTCACATGAGGGCGGAGTTGTGACATCACGCCCAATCCAATAGACTTGCATAGCGGAGGCGTGGAGTAATGTCACATGGGGGCGGAGTTGTGTCATCACGCCCCCTCCCATAGACTTGCATAGCGGGGGCAGGGGGTGACGTCACATGAGGGCGGAGTTGTGACATCACGCCCAATCCAATAGACTTGCATAGCGGAGGCGTGGAGTAATGTCACACGGGGGCGGAGTTGTGTCATCACGGGGGGAGGGGGTCCCATAGACTTGCATAGCGGGGGCAGGGGGTGACGTCACAATACTCCGGCCCCGTGTTCGGCACCCGGCAGTTTGTGAGCTGGCAGCGCGGCATGCAGCTCATAGAGGTGGGTGCCGAATGCACTATTGCGGGGGTCCTGATTGCGGGACCCCCCCCCCCCGGTCAGGTATCTTATCCCCTACCCATAGGGGATAAGATGTCTTAGGGCCGGAGTACTCCTTTAAAGACATTTGGATCACAGAATAATCACAAGCCTGAGAGGTAAATCACAACCTAGAACATGATGTATTCTTTAGACCAGCAGAGGAGCTCCCCACTGTTGTCAGCCACTATATAATCCCTCAAAGTCAGCAGATCAGTCAGCAGAAGCTTCAGGAGCGTGGTGAACATGTGACCTGCAGAGCTTACAATCCATTACAGTATGAAGGTCCCTTATAACTGGCACCAGGCAGGTCCCCCCAAGGGACAGTCTCCGCAGGCTACTTTCTTGCCACTGAGATTGTGAGAAAGTTCATCATCTTCTAGGGATCTTGTGAAATCTTCACTATAAACACAAATATTCATGAAAAATCTGCCAGGCATCTCCTCTCATGACCTTCTCTCCTTCTATTTTCTTAACCCTCCACAGCAAAAAAATGATTCTTTCCTAACGAGGTGCTGGAGCAGAGAACGTCAGTAAAACGGATGGCGGAAGACGGTGACAAGCAGAGGAACTACTCCACTTCCCCCGGTAATGAGTTCATTTACAACCGCACGGAGCTGTCACCTTCCAATGTTCCCTTAGTGCCGAGAGAGTCTCAGCCATGACAAGTGTTACAGATCCTGCAGTAAGTTCTCGTCGCAGGCCGTGCACAGCGCACATAACTCACTCCACATATTACAGGCCGCGGTTTTATTATCCCACTGACTTGTGCATAAACATCTCACTGTAGCGAGCACCACAAATGACGTCGGGTTGTGGGACATTATGTGATCAGAACTTCTCCATAATAATAATCAGGAGATTGATGCACTCGGCTCACAGACCTGTCTGATACAAGAACATAAGACCTGATCCAAAGAAGACACGGAAACATGTGGCCCCTGCACTGTTAGCCCTGGAGTCCTGTTAGTTCTGGAGATGACCCAGGTAATCATGGAGGCCAAGAAGACACCACTGAACCCCCATACGTTCTAATTTCTTGCTTCTATTCACCATTCTGAAGGCCCTGGATATGAGAACAGCCGGACATATACTAAATATTGCTGACTGATAAATATAACCGGAACCCTAAATTATAACCCGGTCTGACCATGGAGAGAGTGAGCTCTTTGTTTGTATGAAAAATATACATTAATGATCTTCTTGACATCATGGCAGACAGTACATAAAACAAGAAATCTTCATATAAATGCCGTCCTTAGCATAAGTAAATAATGTAGGAGGATTATGTAGGCCTGTCCATAAATCATTTCTCACCAGCTGGGATTTCTTCCTAAGTACTTAATCCAGCATGATGGATCCATCTTGAAATGTCCATCAAAATGGCCGCCTCTATTAGCTTCCTCTAGCTGTCATCCTCCTTGTGCTGGACTTCCTGGAGACCTCCGTCCATTCCTCCCTTTATCCTGGCTTTCTCTGGAACAACTTATGCTCAAATGATGGGTGTGTCCTTTATAAATGCGGGCGTGTTTATCCTAATTGATCATGTGTCTACTATCCATAAATATACCTATATGTTTTATTAAAAGTATATATCTTCTCCTAATGGGTTGGCTGAATATATATATATTTCACTTGTGGGTGTATACATTATGTCATGGCTATATTGTTATCTGATTGGATACTACTAACCATCCACATATTTTACTTCTCTGAAGTCTCAACATGACTATTCTCCTGCTACATATATACTGAAATAGTATATAGTGTATCATGTTGTCTATCTATAGACATGATATCCTTTGACAACTGGGAAGCATGTGGCATGTACTTGATAACCTTGGTAATTATGTGATATTGAAAAATGATATACTTATTATCACTGACCTAGACCCTTCTCTCTCCTGAGTGTCCTC